>NC_057808.1:338511841-338624983 GCF_018294505.1 Triticum aestivum | reverse complement strand
AGGACCGGCGGTGGGGAGTGGTTTCGGGGAGGCCGGGCCGGCCGCGGGCGGCGGGGGCTGGCGGTTTGGCCGGTGGTGGCTGGCGGCTCAGGGGGGTGGAGTTTGATGATAAACTGGAGGCCCTTGATTTCGTATCCAACGGCTAGAAAATCTAATGACCAGAGATGAAAAAGTCAGTTGACTGACGTGTAGCCTCACCCCGCACGTACACATGCACGCACGCAAGACACGCACGCATGTAGGCGTGCAACACTGACACGTACACACGCACGCATGCTGGCGTGCAACACTGACACGTACACATGCACTCACGAACACACGCACGTACACACCCATGCATGCAACACTGAAACGTACCCTTGCACGCACGCAACACTCGCACGCCTGCATGCACACAGCACACGACGCAAGACACACGCTCAACCTATACGTGCATGCACCCTTTGTTAAGGACATGGATTGTTACGGGTATTAATCAATCTTATCTGTGATAAGCAGAACATTGATTTTTGCAGCGGTCTTTATGAATCACAACGTATCGAACGAGCTATCAACATAGTAGGCTTATCTACATGAAAAATATGACGTCACACTCAATGAACAATCATCGGTTTATGCAATGCCCTCTTCTGACCGCCCTGGCCCACCAAAGGTTCCTCTGCTGTGCGCTGCCTGCGTTGGGTCACTGACATGCAGGCCATGCACCCATAGAGCCCACACGTTAGTGGAAGAACGGCGCGGTGTCCTAGGTCAGAGTCGAGGGCGCCACTCGCGGCACGCCCGGCTGAACACGCCTCCGTGCCGCATTCAAACGCCTCCATGAAACCCGCCCGTGTGGAAGCCGAGAAACCCACTCTGGACACACGTCCGTTCATGACCGGGCCGGCGTTAAACACAACGCCGGCCGAGCTCCTCCCGTCCGCCGTCTATTTAATCTCCTATTTAAACGAGGCCAAACGCCGGCCAAGAATCGCACACCTCCGCCGCTCCCCTATCTCCTCCACCATTTTGTCCACTCTTACAATGGCTTACGAAGAGTAGTTATTCCGCATCCAAGCCGGCTGGGTAGCCCGCCGGATATGAGCTATGCAGCTCGCTGATCCACCTCCCTCCCCTCGCCCGACGGAGCCAGTTGCCGCCCCAAGCCGGTGCGCGGTTCAGCAACTCGCCGCTCCAGGCCAGCTCGACGAGGAGCGGCGCACGGGCGTCGTTGCTGCCGTCCATGCCGCCGCCTCGTACCGCGTCTCCTGTTTCTGTGGCCGAGGCTCCCATGCCGACGGCCGCGCCATGCAAGCAGCGACAGAAGCCGGGTGCACGGAGAGCGACGAGTCGGTGGCCAGCGCCTCCGCGTCCGCCGCCATCATCGAGGAGAAGTAGAACACGGGAGGCCGCCGCCGCTTGGGTCCCATGAAGGCCACCGCGGAGACGACGCCGGCGTACACAGCAGGTGTCTTGCCGGATCCTTTTGTTGCGAGGACCTTCGTCGACCCCGCATGGGCTCCACGGAAGAGGGGAATGTTAGGATGAAGTCGAGCCAGTGCCGGCCATGGCGAAGTAGTGGCCGGTGATGAACTCGAACTGGTGCCGGCCACCATCATCTTCGGCACCAGCCAATGATATCAGTTGGGTAGTGGGGAAGCGAGCCGTCCTTTGCGCTGAAGCATATACCTCCGGGGCTCCCGGCAGTCCGGTGATCGTGCTGCCGGACATGAGGAACACAAATCGATCGGCGGGCGACCATTTAGGCCAGGTATTATATACCCGTGCTGTCCAGAACTAGCGCCGCGTAGTTCATTTGAATGTAATGAAATCCGTCATGTTTGTATGAAAATCCGGTATTTTATATGATTTCCGTTGTTGTTTATATGAAATATCAGTTTGTCTACGTGTTTGCGTGAATTTCGTCCGGTTGGTTGAGTTGCTGTCATAATGTGTCTGGCTACGGTTGGATGGTGTAATTTGCGGGTTTCCGGTCGGTCTGCGGGCGGCTCGGGCGACATTGTGGGACAAAAAAACACAGCTCGTGCGAGCTCGTCTCCAACGTGCACGCTGGAGGATGCATGACAGCATGAGCACCCGAGCCATTCCTTGTTCATCGGTGGCAAAGGCACCGGTGGACAAAAGGGTCGCCAATATTTTGGCTACCCCGGGCAAGATCCAAACAGCCCCTCCCAACAGATTCAAATCCCTCGTTCGCCGTGGAATTTTGCCATGTGTTGTTTTCATGGACTAGCAAGATGCCCGTGCATTGCACAGAACATCAAGATGCATTTTTTTACAAACTCCTGCATGCATGCAAGGGATAATTAATATCCTCCTTTGCTAGTACCACGAGGCAAACACCATTAATATTGCATCAATTAGTGTTAGTGGCCTTGTATATCTGCAAATTGTAATTTTGATAGTGGCCCCTTGTATATAAAAATGGAGGGAGAAAGATGAGAGATAAGGTGAGGAGGAGTGGGGCGTGGTGGTGACTGGTGGTCGGACTGGGCGGAGGCATGGGGATGGACGGCGCATTATGTCTAGGTTTGTATCTCTCTCACACACACCCACGTAGGTGGGGGACGTGCACGAAGAGAAGAGGTGCACGCACGGCGCATGTACTCCCGTCTCTTTCCCAACCACACCCGCGCGGGTACACGGTGTTGCTCATTTCTGTACGAAAAAGGCAGCCCACGTGGTAATTTGGCACGTGTACTGGTTGTCCACTTGGTGGAGGGAGGATCGTCTACCACGGGTGAACAAACAAATTGCGACTTGACGCGTTATGTTAAATTAAAAAAAGAGGCAAACCATGTGGGGCCTACCTTAGTGGCAAGTCTCTATACACTGGAGTACTTTTGATGTGTCCCGTCAACTCGCAGAACAAGGAGAAGCTTGCTTAGTACGCCGTCTCCCCCGCCCACGGGCACGGTGGCTCGCAGAATGAGGTGAAGCTTGCTTACAAGTAGTAGTAGTACTACTACTGTACGCCTTTACGCCCGCTCCCTCGCCCACGCGCGCGGTGGCTCGCAGCACGAGGAGAAATTTTTACTACTCCCTCCGTTTACTCCTCGTCCCTACTACGTACTTTGGTTAGTACTCCCTCCATTTACTTATACAAGGCCACTATAAAAAAATACATTTTGCATCTATACAAGGCCACAAATAGTAATCGAGACAAAAGTTACTACTCCCTCCTTTCCAGTTTATGGCTCAATTTCAAAATCTCTCCAACCAAGGTAGACGGTGAGTGGTCGAATTAATTTAGTAGTTTGCACAAGTAATTAGTACGCTCGTTTTTCTCAAGAAGTTATGTTTACCGAGGCATTAATTAGAATGAATGCATGAATGACCACTAAATTTCCATGAACTTGTACATGCATTGGTTAGTTTCCTCTTGACATTGCTTGCGTCGGGTGATCTAATGCACCTCGAAATCCAACATGTAATGGTACTACTACTAGTATAGTAGAATTGAGACTTATCAAACGGAAAAACGAATGTTTTTTAGATGAGCCCTATAAACCCTAGTGGGTACGTACTCCGTAAAAACAGATTTTTCCAAAACTAAGTCGCTCCCTTTCATGAATTCTGTAGTATACTCCTCCATCGACGCTCCCTTTCATGAATTCTGTACTTCCTGTCGCCGACATGTGGGACATATAGCAACCGGGTCGACGTGTCAAGCACCAAATAACAGTGCAGAACAGCAGGGGGACGCACCCCACTCGTACCGGCCCAGTAGTAGTAATGAGCAATGAGACGTCAAATCACAATGCCGCACCTTCCCAGACGGACGAAGCAACCATTATTTCACACTTCGGTTCGCCATCATCTCAAACCACGTAGTATTGCTTCTGCCTCAAGAGGGACACGCGCATCGCCTTGGTACATCATGACACGTGGGATCGCATGACAGGCCATGCTCCCCCGCCGATCGCTCGGTAAAATCACCTCATTTTTACTATACTTTCTCCGTATCGGTTTACTACATGGCATGCATGTCGTTCTTGGTTGAGAATTTAACTGGCTATATATGTGATGAACAGTACTCTAGCCTTTTAAAAAATGTATACTTTTGTACAGTAGTACTATCGATGGATTGCGCCATGGAGCAAAAATTGAAATTAAAAAAAGGTGGTACATATAGAGAGCGCTCGTCGCCAAATTATGCATATAGTACTATTAAAAAAGCTAGTACGTGCTTAATTGGGGTGCTAAATTCTATTAAAGAAATACTAGTAGTATGTACATACTGAAGAGTTAAAGTAACGAGAAGAAACATAACATAGTTCTGCTGGGGGCTCAGCACAACACACCCCTCAAATTAAACTAAGCCCACCTGAAATTAAACTATGCAACTAATCCGGTAGACACTGCATTAGAAGTTTAGAACCACCATGAGCAACGACATTGCCACCTTACTCGGAGTCCTCGTCCACGTCCTCGACTTCGTCCTTGTCCCTCTTCCTCTTGGCCGATACTTCTTTGCTTGAACCGCACACTTGGCTGTTGCTCTTCATCCAACCCTTGTAGATATTGAAACAAAGGTAGCCATCCATTGCAGCGTAGTGGATGTGGTCTATATCTAGTACATTCCGCTGCCATGCATGACAATGAAACATGTAATGAGGTTTCTCCAATTTATGGTACGAAGGATGAACCATGGCTCCTGCCAGGGTCAGCATTGAAGGCTGACGAGAGGGCACCAGCCGATTCTTCTGGAGGTCGAAGGGGTTGCCTACAACGAGGCCTATCCGACCCAGGACTTCTTTGTCGTTCTTAAAGTCTACAGTAACGAATTTCACTGTTTTGTCCTTGAGGAAGTTCTTAAAATCCTGGCACTCAACATCGGCATGGCATATGTGGTAGACCAAGCAAACATTATGTACGCAAACCTGGATCACGACGGGCTTCTTCCTCTCTTCGTCCTTTAGATCCTTCTCTCGTCCCAGGACTGTGGTGTGCTCAACATCTACCCCAGCGACCCACTCATCATCTGAGTTTTCGAACATGCGTCTGAAGCGAGAAAGGCATCCTTTCACCGTCGCGGAAGAACGGGTGTAGATGACGTCGAACTCATCGCCGGTGATGGTTCTAACCTTGTACTCACCGCCGATCGTGGAGATTTGGGACGCCATGGATTTGGGAGGAGGGCTAGGATTAGTGGAACTGCCATAATGTGAATGGACGGGACGACTAGGAGCGAACCGCCGTAGTATTGAAGGACGTGCAGGGACGAGTAGGAGCGAACCGCCGTAGTATTGAAGGACGTGCAGGGACGAGTAGGAGCGAACTGCCAGCGTGCGAACGGCAGGGTAGTGGCTTTCCATTCTCCCATGATACGGGCTTACGAGAGCCCTTGGATCTGAGATCGAACGGTTGCATGGCGTGATTCTAGACCTATGGGTGAATATCCTATCCTGGAGGGTTATTCTGCAAATTTTCAGCAACTTAGCATGCGACCGTTTGATCTCAGATCCAAGGGCTGCCAGCAGCCCGTATCATGGTCGCGCCTACCACGACCGTCGCGTCGCTCGCGCGGTCGTGCCCTTGGAGATTTAACACGGTGTGTTAGGCTATCTGATGTTGGCATGTCATACATAGTCATCACTTAGTCACTCATACTACGACAAGGTTGGCTATAAGTGTATATTTTTTTACTCCTCTCTATCTCTTTCTTTGTACTCCCTCCGGCCCATAATATAAGAACCATTTTGACACTAGTGTAGTGCCAAAAACGTTCTTATATTATGGGACACATGGAGTACTAGTATTTATTGCATTTGCCAAGGAGTGACCTCTTCCAATGAAATGGTGTTGCTAAGTTTGCTTCATTTAATTAGCTATAGACTCAAAATTGTCTTTTCACCTAGGTACATGCGCTTAGCACCGTTTCTTCCTTGGGTCACCAAACTAGTCTCTCTCTTCTTGATTAACTTGCCACATCAGACTTTATGCCTATGTGGCAAGCTTAAGCACCTGTAGGAGCAAGTAAAAGTAAGTACAATAGTGCGCTTTACATGGCATTTTTGCATATGTGGAGGAAAGAGAGGCAAGGAAAAAGTGGAGAAGTGGGCTCTCATGCAAGAGCCAGCCTCTACTACATGGTGGAGCATTGGGAGAGGCACCTGTATGGAGGTGGTCAGGAATCGGGAGACTCACGCCGGTCGTAGCGCCGCAGTTAAAATGATAATGGCAAGTCAAATCACGGGGCCCCACCTGTCCAGCAGTAACTCGCTGTCAAATCACACAACCCTACATTTGCAGCAGCCTACTCCCTCGTCTTCTCGCGTCTCTGTCGAACCGACTAGGCGGAACTGCCCCGCCTACCGCGCAGGAAAAGCCCCGCCCTCGACTTCTAAATAAAACTACATCCGCTTAAGAATCCAATGATATACTTTTTGTGACATAGTAACTCATATTTAGTTAGTCAAATGGATGACCTAGAACTACGTGCAGGCCCTATAAACCGAGACGCCTAAAAATAAAAAAACTGAGACGGAGAGGGTAGTTCAGCACGTATCTTTTTAGATCAATATAGTCGGGATTCACCAAGGAGCAAAACCAAGTGGTAGGCTTCTCCTGTCGTGTTGGCGTAGCAACTCAAGCAGGGTCAGTCCGCACACGAAATGGCGACACACTTAACAGGACCCCTTTGGCCGACATGTGGCTCATCCACCGTCTTGTTCCACGTGCGATGCACCAAATTACAGTTCAGAGCAGCGGTTGGAATAGGAGGCACCCCGGTCGTAGCGCTGTAGTAGTAGAAAATGAGCGATGAGGGGTCAAATCACAAAGCCCCACCTTTCCCGCATTAAGCTGGACGGATGAAGCAACCATCATTTCACTCTAGGGCGCAAGAGCATAAAGAAAAGAGAAAACAATGATGCGTGCGGCAGCTACGTTGGGCACCCTAGGGTAGGGGTCTCCACTACAGATCCTTTTTTTTGAAAGCGCCTCCACTACAAATCGGCTTCTCCTTCGTCCTCTTGAAGAAAACCGATGATGAGTGCGGCGGTAGGGTTTGTAGGAGTACTACGGCGTGCGGGGCCATGTCGTAGTAAACGGGTTCGAGTCGACGCCTTAAATATGTGTGGGCCGCTTGGTTTTACGGGAACGAGGCAGCATTTTGGGTTCGGGGACCAGTGGAGATATAGTACGTACAAAAAATTGTGGACGTAGGTTCGACCGAAAGGCAATGATGCATGGGCCCTGCATTTTGATATACCCAAGGCCGCGTGAAATTTGCTACTCTACTCAAAACTAGTAAGGTACACATGTATTGAACGCATGAGATTTTGAAACCAAATTATGAATAAAGACACACTATAACATGTAAAGCTTTGAGTCATATATGCATGATGTAGATGTTCGTTTAGTTCTTATAGTTCATCTCATTCAAAATCAATTAGTTTTATAAAAATGTTAAGATTCATGGGGTTGTGCATTGTAAATCATAAAGTAAAAAACAAATAATGGCAATTCATTTAGAAAAAAATAATCAATTATGATACAGAAGATTCTAGAACAAAGGAGAAGTGCTTGTGTTTTGAGGTTTGTGCATTATGCTTAAGTTCAACCATGGAGTCTTCTAAATTGTACATGTGGCAGATCTGGTGGAATGTTGATGATATCCAACGGCCAGTAGTGCTCGGATTTGCCTATCTCTGCACTGTCGGGTTAGCTTCATCCAGCGACCATCTTTCAAAGTTATTGGCACACTATATAGTTCTTGTGCCATAGTTGCATGTTTTGGAAAAAAGCTACTAGTGGGCTGTACTATCTATTTAGGAATAGAAGATGTATACATGGAAGTTGTAGGGAAAGAGATGACATGGAGCATCTCAATTCCTATGAGTAGGGATTGGAAAAGAGATGCCATTTGGTTCACATCATAGGAACTTTTCTATTGAATCTAGAGATGACATGTATCTCAATTCCTATGAGGAGGGATTAGAAAAGAGATGTAATTTGGTTCATATCATAGGAACTTTTCTATTGAATATACGCTAATGTTTATTTTCCTTTAAAATTAAGGGAGTATAGGAATCCATTCATATGAACCAAGTGGCTCTAAAGCTATAGAGATGATATCATGTTTATTTCCTTTGAAATGTGGAGTATATGAATCTATTCCTATGAACCAATTGGCTCTAAAGGAAAAAATCCTATAAAAATCGTATCATATAGAGTTCCTATGATATTCCTCGACACTAAAGGATGCTTGAAATTGCTGCGGGTGATACGATGGTCTTTCTTTGTAGACTCCTCACCCATCTTTATAGTTACCTCTCGAAGATGAATGAAATGATATATACATGGTATTCTACATGTGCAATTTGGTACACGAAAACTCGGTAAAAATTTGCGAGGTTCGAATTTTCAATAAAGCTATATGCACTTCTTTTCGGAACGGAGGGAGCATACGGCAGTTGCTAACACTCACGTGGAAGATTTGTGTGTAGGAGGAGTGGCTGTTCTGTTAACTGACATGGCAAAATTGACACTGTCGGATGCCGATCTAACGGTTCTTACGGCGTTCGTCAGGAAAAGGCTTGTGGCGAACGTTTGTCGGATAATGATTTACGGACACATGCATTGCATTGATACGTGCCCCCCTCTCTCTCACGCACATGCACCCTCACGAGTCACGACTCTCCCGAGTCCTCTCGCAGACTCGCACGTCGCACCCACCGTCTATCTGCAGGTAGACGTCACGCACATATGTGCTCTTCACACCCTACCCTCAGAACTTCTAAAAAATAAAAGACGGCGCGCACATTTTATTTTAGCTCACACGTCACACACTTATACTATTACTCTTGCGGCGAGCGTTCTTTGGGCATAGTATATTGTACTCTCACGAAGAGAAGCAGTGCACGCACGCACTAGTTCTCTCACACCCACTCGCGGGTACACGTAGGAGCACATTTTTTTGAAGCTGGTACAACAAAATCACTCCACTATATATAAAAGCAGGAGCCTTAGCGCTTGCTTTACTAGGGTTCCTCTCGTTCACTCTCTCATGCTCTCCAGATCTAAGCAACACATAGGTGGCCACACTCTTTCTCAGCTCACAGCTGGTCACAAATCCGGCCGGACAACCTCGACCGGGGTAGGGGTGTAGGTGCATCGTTCACGCTGTCGTCGGCGGCGAGGGAGGAGACCAATGGCTGCCCGCGCGTCCCGATCAGCGGCCGTGCCGTTCTCTTCGAGAGAGCGCCGGCTCGGGAGGGCCTCCGACCCCTTCTTCCTCCCTGCGGTATTGTGGCCAAGATGCGGCCTCCCGAGGCCGTCTTTGCCACATGCCGACGACCCTCAGGTATATATTCCTTCGAAACCTGCCTTGCTCTACTGCCCCAGCTCCCTTCATGTGGATCCTTTTCTACTTCCGTCCGCTGTTCCAAAGCCACCTAGACTTCTACTATTATTAGAAGTAAAGCTAGTTCATACAGTCGCCTCAAAGTGTTGGTTCAAACAGGGAAGAAAGTGGGAAAGCTGTAGCATGAATCTAGGACTTGGTTCTAAGAGGAAACGGGGAAAGTAGTAATATCTGTCACTGTTTAAATAACCGTATTTCGTATTTGCGCAAACAGGCATGTCTGTCTCCATATCGTTTCGGGATGTCTGTCTCCGTATCGTTTCTATCTGCGCAATCAAAAGCACACACCTCAGTTTTAGTACAACTGCGCAAAATGAGATGGCTATCCCTCGTTGCCGTCGTCTAACCTCCCATCTTCAAGGTATCACTACATTGGTAGTAACTAAGGTAGAATGACCAACACAATCTAAAAGAAGCTGATTCGTACGTTTTACTTCCTGATTGCAGTGCAGGGACGAGCGAAAACAACTGCATCCTAGTCCGGAATGCACTTTCTACCAGTTCATCCATGGATCGAGGACTAGCTGGCACGGCTGCACGGTGGTTTTTTTGGATAGGTGCGCGGACAAGAGGCATTGTGGTCTGTTTATTTCTGCAAATAGCGGTGCTTAAATTTAGTGGAATGCACAAGCATTTCAGCTGGTCAGTACACTGCATGGTTCAGTTCAGCATTCCAGCTGAGACCACAATTATAATTGGTTATTCTGGAATGAGAGAACCTAACCCTGGATGGTGGCAACAAGAAAAAACTAGAGTGAACTTGAGGAAATTTAAGCCTGCCGGGAGGCCCTTTGCTCAGAGAAGCCTTGCTTGTTTTTTCCTGATTTGTAAACCTTCTCACAACTTTGTCTTTTGCTGTGAACTAGTATATGTTTGTTATGTTCTATGAATCATTGAGATGTATAAAATTGCTTAACTTATGCTTTTCAAGTTTTTTATGAAGACGAGTTTAATGTGAGTGTTCCACATGAGCGCTGGACTAGCGTGTGAACGTTTGGAATTTATTACATTGTGGCCTCAATTAACTGCATGAACCACTGTAACAAGATACATAGTTGCTTATATGTCAGACAACAGATTGTTGATTGTTAGCTGGTCGATAGCCTAGTGTTGAAGCTAGCTGAGCCAATGTGCCGTGTTTTACACAACTTCTTACAAGTGGGGTAGCACCAACAGTGTTTACAAGTACTTATGTATACGTCAGCGCACGGTTCTCGAACGAGTGCTCTATTTCATCAAAACACACACTGCTCGTATGATAAACCATGACAACTTATGTCTTACCATGCCATATTCATGAAAAAACTAGTGAGGACGCATCTGTTTCGGCAACAATTACGATGGTTCTCACATGATTCACGGGCACACAAAAGTAGCAGCAGTTCCCATAGACGGATTCAAACAGAGTACTAGCCCCAGAGGGGTCGATAACAGGCAAGGTTCGGATAATTAGACACAATCCAAATTACTATTAAACACTAGCTAGGGCAACTATTTCATGCCTCGATCTAATTTGGGCTGGACACAAGACGGACCTTGCCATGAACATCATCGAGGACGTCCCGCAGCAGCTCAATCCTGTGAACCTTCATGAAGACAACCTTGTGGCCTTGCCACTGATAAACTTGTTTGTGGAGGCATGCCACGTCATCTTCCCGCGTAAGCTTGACAAGAACAATATGCCTCACAAACGAAGGAGTAGCTTTGAACTTCTTGTGCTTCAGTACACCCCGGACAACACGCCTGACAATAGTGAGGCTGGAATACAACTCTTCATTGGTATAACCGCAAATGGCTTCCAGGATCCAACAGCCTAAGAACTCTGTTTTCCCAGTGCGTATATTCAGGTCGTCCGCCTCATAGCGAGTGACATGTACAACCACACAATCCTTGTCTACGTCAGGGCTCTAATTGAAACAGAAAAAAATTCAGAATTACTTTTCAGTATAAGAAACACAAGTTATTTAAACCACTATGTATAGCATGGCATCGAAGCTAATAAAATTTTGCATTATTAATCACCACATACTTCCTTTTCTAAAAAAATCACCACATACTTAGATGAAAAACCACAATCGAGATCGGCAAAGAAGGAAATCACCTTGGGCAGCTCAACGGGGGGGGGGGGACACATCCTCGAAGGGGAAAACTGCTCCTGCAGTGCCACGGGGGCCATAACCTCAAACAGGGCGTTGACCATCTCAGTAGTGGCCATGAGCGTATCCGGGGTCGTCTCGGTGGTTGCCTCCATCTTCTTGGAGCTCTGTGTCTCGTGGGGATCAGCCTCCCGCGTCTGCTCCAATATCGGCAGATCTTTGCCTGGTTCTCCTTGGTCCATCATGAAACTGACGAATACTAGGAGACCACTGAAAGGAAAACACAATCGCAATGACAATGAAACAAAAAATAGAGTGAGGATCGGTTACTGCTTTGCAAAAGTTCTTTTTTTTTCTCTGAACGAAAATATACCAACATCACGGATCCGCTTACCTTCCCTTCGTTCGGAGAGAAGAACAGTGGCAGATGCGAGTGTTGCCTTTCTTGAAGACGGTGAGGGAGAAGGGGATTCAGCGAAGAGTGAAATGATGGTTGCTTTGTCTGTCAAACTTAGACTGCGGGGAGGTGGGGTTTTGTGATACGACGGCTCGTTACTGCCGCGCTACTACCGGGGTGACTCTCTGCCTGCATACTGCCTTCTAATTTGGTGGATGGCATTTGGGCCCGCGCACTGCATGGCCCGCATGTCGGTGAACAAAAGTATAACGGCATTCAGTAGAGAGAGACGTTTCAATGACCTAGGAGGAGCCAGAAGCGGTAGAGTGTCTCCACTGTACTAGTAGTAATTGTTTTTGTGGGTAGCTGTAGAGTGTCTCCACTGTACTAGTAGTAATTGTTTCTCTGGGCCCAAGACAAAACAGCCCATCCACACTAGTAAATAGTAAAATCAATTCAAAAGCCCATATATTTACTGAATGAGAGGCGCTACCCACACCCAGCACACCGCCTCCCCCCCAAAAACCTGGGTGCTCTTCTTCCTCCTCGCTCCCACCCACCTCACGTCAGCTCGCTCCACTTGTACCCCCAAATTCCTCACCTCACTCCTACAGAAAACCCCAGCTCCCCTTCTTCCTCACTCCTACAGAAAACCCCCAGCTCCCCTTCTTCTTCGCTCGCACTACAACTAGGCTCGTCATTCGTTACTCTGCTCAAATCCGTGAGCGTGACGCGACGCCCTCGAGGAAAATGGAGTCGGCTGACCCCAGCGCCAAGAAGATGAGGCTCCCGCCAGCGGCGACGCCTGTTGTAGATCCCGCACCCGGCAGCGCGGGGAGAAGCGGCGACCCCGCCCCCACCGGATCCCAGGAACCCGTAGAATCTCGGGTGGACCGCATCAGCGATCTCCCGGACGCCGTCCTTGGGGAGAATCTCGCTTCTCCCCACCAAGGATTGCTGCCATACCCAAGTCCTCTCAATTCGGTGGCGCCCTCTATGGCGCGCCGTGCCCCTTAATCTCGACTGTAGTCAGCTATCTCTCTTCAATGATTTTGAAATCCCCAGAGCCATCATCTCCTCCCACCAGGGCTCCGTTCAAAGCCTCTGCATCCCGTCATGCTACCTGAGCAAGCATACCATGCCCTGCATGGTGGATGCCTGGCTGAAATCCCCTGAATTCACAGAACTACAGCTGCTTGAGTTCTACTATTCCCCTGGAAATCACATACCACATACCGAACTCCATGAACTTGTGCCCTCAGCACCGATGTCCATCTCGCGGTTTTCGTCCTCTCTCCACACCGCCACCTTTGCGCTGTGCTACCTACCAGACAATCTGGTACTAAACCTTCGACTCCCATTTCTCAAGAAACTTTCACTTGTGCGGGTTCGTATATCGGAGGCCTCATTGCATAGCATTATCCACTCCATTTGCCCTCCGCTGGAGTGCTTGGTGCTTGTTTTCATAGTTAGAATCGGTTGTCTCCAAATAAAGTCGCCTAACCTTGTAAGAATTGGAATTTCTTTTGACGGAAGGCAGCTCATCATCCAAGATGACCCTTCACTACAAAGGTTGATCCTTGATTCTAGTTATTCACCGTTGCAAATAACCGTCCTCTCTGCACCTAAACTGGAGACCTTGGGTGTAATACATGATCTCTGTGCTCATTTCAATATGGTGTTTGGCTCCACAGTTCTTCAGGTACTTTATATTATCATCTACACTTGTAACCATAAGCTGCATTTTAAATTTCTGCGCATAATTTATATATCATCTTGGAGTACACATTTTGTACTAATATTATGTTCTATGCTCAATGAAGAGTTTCTCCATGGATGGCCTGTCAATGGTGCTGGATTCTATCAAGATCTTATATATCCAAATGAATAGTTTTGATCTGAACAAGATTATTGGCTTGCTGCAATGCTTTCCATGTCTGGAGAAGTTGTATATAAAGGTGATAATTTCACGCACATTGGAAGCCCGCATATAGTGTACTAGAATTAACCGTTCAGCTGTTGATCTTTCGACACTCTTCTTTTAGACCTTAACTGTTTTCAATCTTCATGTCTATTTAGGCAACAGGACGGGGTAAGAAAGTTATAACCAATTGGTGGATTCGTAAGCATCGGGATTTTCTCACTTCTCATGAGATTCGATTGAAGACAATAACGCTAGAACGATATGTAGCCAACCGTGCAAACACAAGATTTGTCACATTCTTCCTGCCGAATGCGAGGTTACTATTGTCCATCAGCCTTAAGTTTATCAGCAGCATGGTTTTGACGGATGGGTATGTCGAAGAGCAAAAAAAGGAGTTTCAGGTGGGCAAAAGAGCTTCTGAACGTGCCGGGCTTCTATTTACAACATATTGTGGTCATAATCCAGTAAATTTTACGACCCAGGATGTTCATTCTATGGACCTGACCGATCCATTTGCCTGTGACTGCCGAAAACAGTGCTGGAGTTAGATGTTGTTGGCCTTTTCAATCTGGTTTTTTTTGTAAACCTGATGAACAATTAACCCTCGTGCTTTTGTACAGTTTGTAAGCTGGAGTTAGATGTTCCTGCCCTTTTCAACTTGGCTGTGACTGTCATATTTTCTTTGAAACAAGGCAAATGGCTTGCCATTCGTTTAATTTAGAGTGAAATATTGTAACAAATCCCAACCAAGGGAAATAACATCACTCTCGCCGGCTTCTTGAGCTCACTGTGCATTACAGAAGCCAAGTGATTAGCCCCCACCAGCACCCACAAACTTATTTCAAACTAGCACATCAAATGGGCTGTAAATTTTCATAGGAAAGGCTGCATGACCGTGACAGATTTGGATTCTGACATTTGGGACCCGCGAGGAAATAGCCTATCCAAGGTGGTGTCGACTTACTAGCCAGTCAACAAACGATTCTGCCTAACAGCCGTTGGATTGACATCCAACATCTGTCGTGTATCTTCTATCTCTTGTCTTCTTCTTCCTCCAGCCGCCCAAACCAAACCACCCCGTGGGCTCCGCCTGCTCCCGCCTCCCATGGCTGGCTGCGCCTCCGCCGCCCTACCGTACGTACCCTCCAACGTTGGCCAGTCCCTCCCTCTATTCCCCCACACGTCCTGTTATTCTCCGACGACGTCAGCCCCAACACGCACCCGTGCCCGAACCAGTCAACCCTCGTACTCCCCTCCGCCTGCGACTGGACCGGCGCATCTTCAACGGCTCCTGTTCGTTCCGTCCGAGGCCTCGCTGTCGTCCTTCGCCTTGCGGCCTTGGTTCGCTCGCCGTGCGCGGTGCACCGCCCTCTTGCGTTGTCAACGTCGTCAACAACCGAGAGGAACAAGGAGATGACTGTACGTGGAGAGGATGACAGTAGGGACCCACCAGCGTCATGGCAGTACGCAAGCAAGTGCCTCTATAGTACAAGCCCAAAAATATGGTTCCTCCTAATGGTTGGACATCTGGGGCTCACGCCATTGTCAATGTAGTCAATAAACGAGAGAATTACACTACGAGCGGCTGACACCAGGGACCCAGCAAGTCGCGCAGTTTTTTTGAGGAACAAGCAGTTGTTATTTATACTTGTTTTAGCGACGGATCAGGGTAACAATGGGGATGTGCGGGGGCTGTGGCCCGTCTAGCCAGGGTTTTATTTATGTTTACCACATCATGAGCCCAGTTGTGTTTTTTTCTTGCTGAAAATGGCTAGCCCAGTTCTATTTTTTTTAAAGAAATACCCAAACAAGGCCTACTTGCTTTATCGGCCCTGCTGGGCTGCAAATCTTTCAAGACAAGGAGAGTTTCATTCGGTTTGCCCAGAAATGGGCTGTACATTTTTTAAACACATCAAACCGGGAATTAGTTTCAATTTTTTTTCATTACAAGATCTTAAATTCCATTGATTTTTATGCGTGGACAATCATTTGGATTTTATATTTATATAAATTATTTTTCAAAATAGTTTGAATGTGAATCGATATTTCTGGATTAAAAACAGTTGACCGCACCGAAATATGCAAAATTTCGTATACTTTTTAACCGTGGCCACAATATAGGGTGTAATGCTAACAAAAAGAAGATGGGCTCCAAAAAAATTCTTAAGAATTAGCAAATGGGCTGTACATTATTAGAAATAATGGCAGATGGGTTGTATGCTGTTTTCCACAGATTTGAGGCTGACTTGCGCGCCTACTACAGGTTGACGCGTATGCTTTCATAAAAAAAAGGTTGACGCACACGCAACGCCCTGTCAACTTAGTCAACACACAAGAGCAGTGACTGTTGGATGTCCATCCAACGGCTGTCGTGCTTCTTCAATCTCTGCTCTTCATGCTCCAGCCGCTCAAACAAGCGCCGGCGGGACTGCCTGCTCCCTCCTCCCGCGGCCGGCTATGCTGTCGCGCAGGCCTCATGGCCCCACCGTACTCCCACCGTATTCTCCGGCGACGGCAGACGAACCAGTAAACCCTCGTACTCCTCCGCGTGGGAAACAACTGCCGAGTATTCCCTGGCTCCGTGTCATTCCCTTCCTAGGCCTCGCCGTCCTCCACCGCCCTCGTGCTCTCGGCGCGGCCTGGTCAACGTGGTCAATGAACGACATCCATCGGAAGTGGACTGTACATGGAGAGGCTGACATCTGGGTCCACGGCCGCACGCAAGGAAATGCCTCCTTATTACGTGCAAAATAATGATTCCTCCACCTGACAGCTAGGACCCACAGGAAGGGCCTCTGTATTTCGCGAAAAAACGTTCCCCCCGCTGACAGGTCGGACCCACCAGCTATATCTTCGCACGCAAGGAAGTGCCTCCTTATTACGCCCAAAAAAATGAATACCCCCCTGCTAGCTGGGACCCACCATATTGTTGGGCTAACTTGTGGGCCTACTATGTTGATGGGGACGGAGGGCTTTGTCAACTTAGTCAATACTCCAGTGACTATATGATGTCCATCCAACGGCCATAGTGCTTCTTCAACCTCTGGTCTTCTTGCTCCAGCCGCCCAAAGCAGCGCCGGTCGTGCCGCCTGCTCCTGCCTTCCGTGGCTAGCTGTGCTACCGCGGAGGCCTCACCACCCCCATACTACTCCCACCACTGGCCAGGCCATCCCTCCACTCACCCACACCCCCTGTTATTCTGCGGCGACGGCAGCCTCACACCACAGCCGAACCAGTGAACGCTCGTACTCCTCTCCGCGTGGGCATCCACTGCCGCGTCTTGCTCGGCTCCGCGTCGTCCCCTTCCTAGGCCTCGCCGTCGTCCACCGCCATGGTGCTCTCAGCGCGGCGTGGTCAATGTGGTCAACGACCGACTTCCATCGGAAGAGTACTGTACGTGGAGAGGCTGACAGTTGGGTCCACGACAGCCGCAAGGAAGTGCCTCCTTATTACGCGGAAAATAATTATTCCTCCACCTGACAGTGGGGACCCACCGGACGGGCCACCAGTATTTTGCGAAAAAAATCGTTTCCCCCTGACTGCTGGGACCCACCGGACGGGCCACCTTATTTCGCGAAAAAAACGTTCCCCCCGCTGTCAGCTCGGACCCACCGGAAGTGCCTCCTTATTACGCACAAAAAAATGAATACTCCCCTGGCTAGCTTGGACCCACCTTGGTGGGAGGCTGACTTGTGGGCCTACTAAGTTGACGGGGATGAAGGGCTTTGTCAACTTAGTCAATATGAACGATTCTAGCTCTAGTGACCGTACGATGTCCATCCAACGGCCGTAGTGCTTCTTCAACCTCTGGTCTTCTTGCTCCAGCCGCCCAAAGCAGCACCGGTCGTGCCGCATGCTCCTGCCTCCCATGGCCGGCCGTGCTGCCGCAGAGGCCTCACCGCCCCTACTATTCTCACCGCTGGCCAGGCCCTGCGGTGACGGCAGCCTCACACCGCAGCCGAACCAGTGAACCCTCGTACTCCTCTCCGCGCGGGCTTCCACTGCCGCGTCTTCCCCGGCTCCGCGTCGTCCCCTTCCTAGGCCTCGTCGTCGTCCACCGCCGTGGTGCTCTCCGCGCGGCGTGGTCAACATGGTCAAGGAACGACTTCCATCGGAAGAGTACTGTACGTGGAGAGGCTGACAGCTGGGTCCACGGCCACAGCCTAGTTTTTTTTGTGATTTGCCAAGTAAGTCGCTTTGTCAGGCCTGTTGGGCTGCAAATCTTTCAAGACAAGGAGAGCTTTCATTCGGCTGGCCGAGAAAATGGCCCATCAGTAATGAGAAATGGGCTGTACATTTTTAAAACACATCAAACCGGCAATTAGTTTCAAATATATTTTTTTCATTTCAAGATTTTAAATTACATTAATTTTTATGCGTGGAGAGTTTGTTGGATTTTATATTGATATACATTTATTTTTAAAATCAGTTTGAATGTGAGTCGAAATTTCAGGATTAAAAACAGTTCGGACCGCACCGAAATATGCAAAATTTCGTATAATTTTTTAACCGTGGCCACAATATGGGCTATAATGCTAACAAAAAGAATATGGGCTCCAAAAAAAACCTTAAGAATTAGCAAATGGGCTGTAAATTATTAGAAATAATGGCAGATGGGCTGTATGCTGTTTTCCACAGATTTGAGGCTTTCCTAAAAAAAGGTTGACGCACAAGCACTGACTGTTGGATGTCCATCCAACGGCCATCGTGCTTCTTCAATCTCTGCTCTTCCTGCTCCAGCCGCTCAAACAAGCGCCGGCGGGACTGCCTGCTCACTCCTCCTCGCGGCCGGCTGTGCTGCCGCGCAGGCCTCACCGCCCCACCGTACTCCCATCGCTGGCCTAGCCATCCCTCTACTCACCCACACCTGCTGTTATTCTCCGGCGACGGCAGACGAACCAGTAAACCCTCGTACAGTCGTAGTCCCCTCCCCGTGGGAAACAACTGCCGAGTCATCCCTGCCTCTGTGTTGTCCCCTTCCTAGGCCTCGCCGTCGTCCACCGCAGTGGTGCTCTCGGCGCGGCGTGGTCAATGTGGTCAACGACCGACTTCCATCGGAAGAGTACTTTGCGTGAAGACGCTGACAGCTGGGTCCACGGCCGCAGCAAGGAAGTGCCTCCTTATTACTCGCAAAATAATTATTCCTCCACCTGACAGCGGGGACCCACCGGACGGGCCACCGTATTTCGCGAAAAAAACGTTTCCCCCCTGACTGCTGGGACCCACCAGCTACACCTTCACATGCAAGGAAGTGCGTCCGGGCAAAAACAAAAAACAAAACGATTCGCCCCCCTGACTGCTGGGACCGACCAGCTACATCTTCGCACGCAAGGAAGTGCTTGACAATCGGGACCCACCTGCTCGAAGTGTACGTAGCGTTGTCATTCTGGTCGCGAATGTGTACGTACATATATACTGGTGGATGTAGAGGCGCGCACGTGTCGTAGTAGAGGCGCGCACGTAGCATGTACACGTACGTACAGCGGCCAGGGTGCAAGAAAGAAAATACGGCCATGTATGTGTACATACGGGCGGGGTCTCGAACGGCTACTCGCGCATATGTACGGCCAGGGCTCGTTGACATGGCTGGGTCGGAACGAAGAAACAGCGTCGTCATCGTGTTCATGGGGAGGCAACAGAATGCGTTGTGTTCATGTGGAGGCAACAGAATGCGTCGTGTTCATCGGGAGGCAACGGAACGCGTGGGAGCCAACCGGCTGGGTCGGAACGGAATGCGTGGTCGTGTTCATCGGGAGGGCTTGGACGGAATAGGAGATGGAAATGAGGCCTGGCGTACCGCAGAACGGAGGAAACGGCCTTGTGTTCGACCGGCCACGTTCGAAATGGGATCCTGTTCATCGGGAGGGGTCTGGCGTACCGCAAAACGGACGAAACGGACCTCCTACGGTCGAAACGGGGGTCCTGTTGATCGGGAGGGGTGTGGCGTATCGCAAAACGGATGAAACGGACCTCCTACGGTCGAAACGGGGGTCCTGTTGATCGGGAGGGGTGTGGCGTACCGCAAAACGGACGAAACGGACCTCCTACGGTCGAAACGGGGGTCCTGTTCATCGGGAGGGGTGTGGCGTACTGCAAAACGGGACTCCACGGGATACTGTTCATCTCCACCATCGACCTCGTCCAGCCTCCACGGGCTACCGTCGACCTCCTCCAGCCTCCACGGGCTCCTGTTCATCTAGCCTCCACCGCGCGCTACTCCACCGGCTACTGTTCAACCACCCCTCCACGGGCACCCCTCTAGGGTCTACTGTTCATCCAGCCCTCCACACCACGGGGTCCTGTTCAACCACCCCTCCACGGGCACCCCTCCAGCGTCTACTGTTCATCCAGCCCTCCACACCACGGGGTCCTGTTCATCCAGAGGCAACGCCACCGCTCACTGTTCATCCAACCCCCCCGCAACACTCACTGTTCATCCCAGAGGCAGCATCGATCGGCTTCAGTTAGCAGCAGTAGCGAAGGAATCGCTCGATCGGGTTCAGTTAACAGCCATCGATCGATCGCTCGGGTTCAGTAACGCGTAGCCTGCAGTGCAATCGCTCGGGTTCAGTTAGAGCCCAACGCCTCGCTCGGGTTCAGTTAGAGCCAACACCTCGCACACACGCGCGTACGTGTACGAGAGAAACGCGCATCGCTCGGCCCCCGACCTCCCACCGTAACCGGGAACTCCCCGAAATTTTCCTCGCCCTCGCTTCTACCACGGTTTTTTCCGTCATGGACGGCCCAAAGAATGTCATGCAGCTGCGTCTCCGGCCCGCCCAGGACAAAAAGCCCATTTTCTGTCATGATTTTTTGTCATAGAAGTAGGAGCCCACCACATCTATGATGATACCGGGTTTTGTCACAATTATCGTCATAGAAGTGTCATATGTATGACAGAATTTTTTTTCGTTCAGCCCAAAATGTCACAGATGTGTCTTTTTTTGTAGTGATTACAAGATGATCTCTCACTAAAATTTTCAAGGTACAAGTGTTCTCGCTGAGTATGCACCGTTGCCAAAGTTCGTCGTGCCGAGACACCACGTGATGATCGGGTGTGATAAGCTCAACGTTCTTGTACAACGGGTGCAAGCCAGTTTTGCACACGCAGAATACTCGGGTTAAACTTGACGAGCCTAGCATATGCAGATATGGCCTCAGAACACTGAGACCGAAAGGTCAAGCATGAATCATATAGTAGATATGATCAACATAGTGCTGTTCACCATTTAAAACTACTCCATTTCACGTGATGATCGGTTATGGTTTAGTTGATTTGGATCACGTGATCACTTAGATGATAAGAGAGATGTCTATCTAAGTGGGAGTTCTTAAGTAATATGATTAATTGAACATAAATTCATCATGAACTTAGTACCTGATAGTATTTTGCTTGTTTATGTTGTCGTAGATAGATGGCCCGTGCTGTTGTTCCATTAAATTTTAATGCGTTCCTTGAGAAAGCAAAGTTGAAAGATGATGGTAGCAATTACACGGACTGGGTCCATAACTTGAGGATTATCCTCATTTCTGCACAGAAGAATTACGTCCTGGAAGCACCGCTGGGTGCCAGGCCTGCTGCAGATGCTACTAATGACGTTAAGAACGTCTGGCAGAGCAAAGCTGATGACTACTCGATAGTTCAGTGTGCCATGCTTTACGGCTTAGAACCGGGACTTCATCGACATTTTGAACGTCATGGAGCATATGAGATGTTCCAAGAGTTGAAGTTAATATTTCAAGCAAATGCTCGGATTGAGAGATATGAAGTCTCCAATAAGTTCTATAGCTGCAAAATGGAGGAGAATAGTTCTGTCAGTGAACATATACTCAGAATGTCTGGGTACTGCAATCACTTGATTCAACTGGGAGTTAATCTTCCGGATGATAGCGTCGTTGATAGAATTCTTCAATCACTGCCACCAAGCTACAAGAGCTTCATGATGAACTATAATATGCAAGGGATGGATAAGACAATTCACGAGCTCTTCGCAAATGTAAAAGCTGCGGAGGTAGAAATCAAGAAGGAGCATCACAGTAGCAGCTGGGTATTTGATACTGGTTTTGTTGCTAATATTTGCAACTCGAAACATGGACTACGGATTGAGCAAAGATTGGCTAAGGACGAGGTGACGATGCGCGTGGGAAATGGTTCCAAAGTCGATGTGATCGCCGTCAGCATGCTACCTCTACATCTACCTTTGGGATTAATTTTAGACCTGAATAATTGTTATTTGGTGCCAGCATTGAGCATGAACATTATATCTGGATCTTGTTTGACGCGAGACGGTTATTCATTTAAATCGGAGAATAATGGTTGTGCTATTTATATGAGTAATATCTTTAAATGGTCATGCACCCTTGAAGAGTGGTCTATTTGTGTTGAATCTCGATAGTAGTAATACACATATTCATAATGTTGAAGCCAAAAGATGCAGAGTTGATAATGATAGTGCAACTTATTTGTGGCACTGCCGTTTGGGTCATATTGGTGTAAAGCGCATGAAGAAACTCCAAACTGATGGACTGCTGGCATCACTTGATTATGAATCACTTGGTACTTGCGAACCATGCCTCATGGGCAAAATGACTAAAACGCCGTTCTCCGGAACAATGGAGCGAGCAACAGATTTGCTGGAAATCATACATACTGATGTATGTGGTCCAATGAATATTGAAGCTCGCGGCGGGTATCGTTGTTTTCTCACCTTCATAGATGATTTCAGCAGATATGGGTACATCTACTTAATGAAAAATAAGTCTGAAACATTTGAAAAGTTCAAAGAATTTCAGAGTGAAGTGGAAAATCATCGTAACAAGAAAATAAAGTTTCTACGATCTGATCGTGGAGGAGAATATTTGAGTTACGAGTTTGTTCTACATTTGAAACAATGCGGAATAGTTTCGCAAATGCCACCCGGAACACCACAGCGTAATGGTGTGTCCGAACGTCGTAATCGTACTTTACTAGATATGGTGCGATCTATGATGTCTGTTACTAATTTACCGCTATCGTTTTAGGGTTATGCTTTAGAGACAGCTGCATTCACGTTAAATAGGGCACCATCAAAATCAGTTGAGACGACGCCTTATGAATTGTGGTTTGGCAAGAAACCAAAGTTGTCGTTTCTTAAAGTTTGGGGCTGCGATGCTTATGTGACAAAGCTTCAACCTGATAAGCTCGAACCCAAATCGGAGAAATGTGCCTTCATAGGATACACAAAGGAAACTATTGGGTACACCTTCTATCACAGATCCGAAGGCAAAACATTTGTTGCTAAGAATGGATCCTTTCTGGAGAAGGAGTTTCTCTCGAAAGAAGTGAGTGGGAGGAAAGTAGAACTTGATGAGGTAACTATACCTGCTCCCTCATTGGAAAGTAGTTCATCACAGAAACCGGTTTCTGTGACACCTACACCAATTAGCGAGGAAGCTTATGATATTGATCATGAAACTTCAGATCAAGTTACTACCGAACCTCGTAGGTCAACTAGAGTAAGATCCGCACCAGAGTGGTACGGTAATCCTGTTCTGGAGGTCATGTTACTTGACCATGACGAACCTACAAACTATGAGGAAGCGATGATGAGCCCAGATTCCGCAAAATGGTTTCAGGCCATGAAATCTGAGATGGGATCCATGTATGAGAACAAAGTGTGGACTTTTGTTGACTTGCCCGATGATCGGCAAGCCATCGAGAATAAATGGATCTTCAAGAAGACTGACGCTGACGGTAATGTTACTGTCTACAACGCTTGACTTGTTGCGAAAGGTTTTCGACAAGTTCAAGGGGTTGACTACGATGAGACTTTCTCACCCGTAGCGATGCTTAGGTCTGTCCGAGTCATGTTAGCAATTGCCGCATTTTATGATTATGAAATTTGGCAAATGGATGTCAAAACTGCATTCCTGAATGGATTTCTGGAAGAAGAGTTGTATATGATGCAACCAGAAGGTTTTGTTGATTCAAAGGGTGCTAACAAAGTGTGCAAGCTCCAGCGATCCATTTATGGACTGGTGCAAGCCTCTCAGAGTTGGAATAAATGTTTTGATAGTGTAATCAAAGCATATGGTTTTATACAGACTTTTGGAGAAGCCTGTATTTACAAGAAAGTGAGTGGGAGCTCTACAACATTTCTAATATTATATGTGGATGACATATTGTTGATTGGAAATGATATAGAATTTCTGGATAGCATAAAAGGATACTTGAATAAGAGTTTTTCAATGAAAGACCTCGGTGAAGCTGCATACATATTGGGCATCAAGATCTATAGAGATAGATCAAGACGCTTAATTGGACATTCACAAAGCACATACCTTGACAAAGTTATGAAGAAGTTCGAAATGGATCAGGCAAAGAAAGGGTTCTTACTTGTGTTACAAAGTGTGAAGTTGAGTAAGACTCAATGTCCGACCACTGCAGAAGATAGAGAGAAAATGAAAAGTGTTCCCTATGCTTCAGCCATAGGCTCTATCATGTATGCAATGCTGTGTACCAGATCTGATGTGTGCCTTACTATTAGTTTAGCAGGGAGGTACCAAAGTAATCCAGGAGTGGATCACTGGGCAGCGGTCAAGAACATCCCGAAATACCTGAAAAGGACTAAGGATGTGTTTCTCGTTTATGGAGGTGACAAAGAGCTCATCGTAAATGGTTACGTCGATGCAAGCTTTGACACTGATCCGGACGATTCTAAATCGCAAACCGAATACGTGTTTATATTGAACGGTGGAGCTGTCAGTTGGAGCAGTTCTAAACAAAGCGTCGTGGCAGGATCTACATGTGAAGAAGAGTACATAGCTGCTTCGGGTCAGATCTAGGTGTCATACCTAGTGCATCGGGTCCAATGAAAATCTTTTGTGACAATACTGGTGCAATTGCCTTGGCAAAGGAATCCAGATTTCACAAGAGAACCAAACACATCAAGAGACGCTTCAATTCCATCCGCGATCAAGTCCAGGTGGGAGACATAGAGATTTGCAAGATACTTACGGATCTGAATGTTGCAGACCCGTTGACTAAGCCTCTCTCACGAGAAAAACATAATCAACACCAAGGCTCCATGGGTGTTAGAATCATTACTGTGTAATCTAGATTATTGACTCTAGTGCAAGTGGGAGACTGAAGGAAATATGCCCTAGAGGCAATAATAAAGTTATTATTTATTTCCTTATTTCATGATAAATATTTATTATTCATGCTAGAATTGTATTAACCGAAAACATAATACATGTGTGAATACATAGACAAACAAAGTGTCACTAGTATGCCTCTACTAGACTAGCTCGTTGATCAAAGATGGTTATGTTTCCTAACCATATACATGAGTTGTCATTTGATAAACGGGATCACATAATTAGGAGAATGATGTGATTGACTTGACCCATTCCGTTAGCTTAGCACTTGATCGTTTTAGTTTACTGCTATTGCTTTCTTCATGACTTATACATGTTCTTATGACTATGAGATTATGCAACTCCCGATTATCGGAGGAACACTTTGTGTGCTACCAAACGTCACAACGTAACTGGGTGATTATAAAGGTGCTCTACAGGTGTCTCCGATGGTGTTCGTTGAGTTGGCATAGATCGAGAATAGGATTTGTCACTCCAATTGTCGAAGAGGTATCTCTGGGCCCTCTCCGTAATGCACATCATAATAAGCCTTGCAAGCAATGCAACTAATGGGTTAGTTGCGGGATGATGTATTACGGAACGAGTAAAGAGACTTGCCGGTAACGAGATTGAACTAGGTATTGAGATACCGACGATCGAATCTTGGGCAAATAACGTACCGATGACAAAGGGAACAACGTATGTTGTTATGCGGTTTGACCGATAAAGATCTTCGTAGAATATGTGGGAGCCAATATGAGCATCCAGGTTCCGCTATTGGTTACTGACCGGAGATGTGTCTCGGTCATGTCTACATAGTTCTCGAACCCGTAGGGTCCGCACGCTTAAAGTTCGGTGACAATCGGTATTATGAGTTTTTGTGTTCTGATGTACCGAAGGTAGTTCAGAGTCCCGGATATGATCACGGACATGA
Source organism: Triticum aestivum (assembly GCF_018294505.1). Classification (NCBI taxonomy): domain Eukaryota; kingdom Viridiplantae; phylum Streptophyta; class Magnoliopsida; order Poales; family Poaceae; genus Triticum; species Triticum aestivum. Next base: position 338,599,144 of record NC_057808.1, on the reverse strand, counting down.
CGAGGAGTCTCGAAATGGTCGAGACATAAAGATCGATATATTGGACGACTATGTCTGGACACCGAAAGTGTTTCGGGAGGTTTCGGACATATACCGGAGTACCGGGGGGTTACCGGAACCCCCCGGGGAGTATATTGGGCCTAATGGGCCCTGGTGGGAGAAGAGGACGGGCAGCCAGGGCAGCCGCGCCCCCTCCCCCTCTAATCCGAATTGGACAAGGAGGGGGGCGGCGCCCCCCTTTCCTTCTCTCCCTTCCTTCTCCTCTCCTACTCCTACTTGGAAGGGGGGAATCCTACTCCTGGTGGGAGTAGGACTCCTCATGGGGCGCGCCATAGGAGGCCGGCCCCCTCCCCCTCCTCCACTCCTTTATATATGGGGAGGGGGCACCGCTTGGAGACAAAACAATTGATCACTGATCTCTTAGCCGTGTGCGGTGCCCCCCTCCACCATAATCCACCTCGGTAATATCGTAGTGGTGCTTAGGCGAAGCCCTGCGTCGATAGCATCATCATCACCGTCATCACGTCGTCGTGCTGATGAAACTCTCCGGCGAAGCTCTACTGGATCGTGAGTTCGCGGGACGTCTCCGAGCTGAATGTGTGCAGAACACGGAGGTGCCGTACGTTCGGTACTAAGGATCGGTTGATCGTGAAGACGTACTACTACATCAACCGCGTTGTCATAACGCGTCCGCCTTCGGTCTACGAGGGTACGTGGACACACTCTCCCCTCTCGTTGCTATGCATCACCATGATCTTGCGTGTGCGTAGGATTTTTTTTGAAATTATTACGTTCCCCAACAGCGCCGCCCCCCTCCTTGTCCAATTCGGACTCCCAAGGGGGCACGCGGCCAGCCCTAGGCCCTCTCCTCTCTCTCCCATAAGGCCCATGTTGGCCCATTAGTTCCCCCGGGGGTTCCGATAACCCCCCGGCACTCCGATAAATATCCGGTGACCCCCGGAACTCATCCGGTGTCCGAATATAGTCGTCCAATATATCAATCTTTATGTCTCGACCATTTCAAGACTCCTCGTCATGTCCGTGATCACAGCCGGGACTCCGAACTATATTCGGTACATCAAAACACATAAACTCATAATACCGATCGTCACCGAACGTTAAGCATGCGGACCCTATGGGTTCGAGAACTATGTAGACATGACCGAGACTCATCTCCGGTCAATAACCAATAGTGGAACCTGAATGCTCATATTGGTTCCTACATATTCTACGAAGATCTTTATCGGTCAAACCGCATAACAGCATACGTTGTTCCCTTTGTCATCGATATGTTACTTGCCTGAGATTCGATCATCGGTATCTCAATACCTTGTTCAATCTCGTTACCGGCAAGTCTCTTTATTCGTTCCGTAATGCATCATCCCGCAACTAACTCATTAGTCAGCTTATAATGATGTGCATTACCGAGAGGGCCCAGAGATACCTCTCCGACAATCGGAGTGGCAAATCCTAATCTTGATCTATGCCAACTCAACAAGTACCATGGTAGACACCTATAGAGCACCTTTATAATCACCCAGTTACGTTGTGATATTTGGTAGTACAAAAAGTGTTGGGGCTTCTTGATCGGGGCGCCGACTTAAGGGCAGAATACTCCAGCTTATCCAGCAACAAGCAAGATCAACTCCTGTTAAAACGTTCGCCATGAAGGCTCTAAGCTTTGATAATTGGGGAGCATAGTTGGCCCTTTCTCTTGCTGCCAACCTCTGAGGAAAAGGATGTGTGTTGCTAAGACGTTCAGGGCGGTAACCCGGCAAAGGATTTTCATCAGATGGAGATGTATCAATGCAGTAAAACCAAGTCTGGTTCCACTCTTTGGGGTGACTGTGGAGTTTGGGGTGAGGGAAGGTGAGTTCCTTCCTTTTCTGAACCGCCATTCTTCCCAGCTCCGTATTGGGTCCATCTGAGAACTCTGTGCGACGGTTTAAGTGAAAGAAATCCCTAAATAGTTCGACTGAAGGTTCCTCTTGCAGATAAACCTCACAAAAGACTTGGAAGTGGCAGATGTTGGTCACAGAATTGGGACCGATGTCTTGAGGGCGCAGCTGAAAATTGGCCAGTACATCCCGGAAATTTTTTGAACCGGGAGGGCTAAAACCTCGTCCGAGATGATCAGCAAACACGACTACCTCTCCGTCCTTGGGTGTAGGAGGACTTTCCGTGCCAGGGACCCTCTAGTGGATGACATATTTATTGGCTAAAGTGCTCGTTTTGACAAGATTGTTTAATTGTTCCTCGGTTACTCGAGAAGGAGCCCAATTGCATTCATACACTTCCTTGGTCATGGCAATGGAAATCTGAAACATGATTATTGCCGGTTTAAGATTCACAGTGGACAACTATACAACAGTATAAGGATACAAGCATATTGATAAACCGGAATTGGTTATTCGTAAACCGGAGTCTGACAATGGAAACAGTACAATGATGAAAGCATTGGCGGTTCAACAGGGGACTAATGGTATCTACTGGTTCATCATTTTGTATGTGAAGTTAAACCGCCCAATCTGGTATTAAAGATGTATAAGTGAAGGGAAAAACAGGTTTCACAAGTTGGCATTGTAATTTTGGATCTACCGCATGTCAGAAAATGAAAATATATTCAGACCTAAAAATTGGTACCAAAGCAGTTGATGAAGGTTCAGATGCGATTTTCTACTTAAACGAGATGAGTTGGATATCAAACAGGTGCTAAAACTACTACCGCGCGAGATCTATGTGTTTTCGGATCTAATCCATGGATATAAGTAAGGATAAAGAAGGGTGGCAAAGAACACTGATGAACGACAGAAAACCTAAGTGCAGATCTATGGTAAGAGAAAGGGGAGACTTACGGAGGCTGTCGAGCAGCGGCGGCGCGCGGAGGAGCTCTGGTACGTTCAGGTCGATGCAGCGGCCAAGGTTGGTGCAGCAGTCGAAGGTTGATGACGGCGGCTGAGGTCGAAGGCTCGGGCGTCGCGAGGATGACGATGACGCGAAGAGGCACGAGGGGGAAAATGGAAAGACCCCCTGGCCCTATTTATAAGGGAGATAACCGACAGGCGCGAAAATCGAGGAGCCGAATTTTTGGATATGAGGCGGAGCTGTCGCCTCGATTGTCGGAGGCTCATTAATGAAGGTGGATTATACACAGTTTTGAATAGCAGGTGACGTCACGGCGGTTTACCATGATCCTAGAAGATGATGTCACGACGGTTTACAAGATCATGTGAAGATGTTGAAGAAGCAAATTTCTTAAGTATTGAGGATTGACATGAACCAGTTCAAATCAATCTGGGGCCTAATGTTGGGGATATTACCACTGGGCGTAAACCAGCCAGGAGTGGTCGGGTTAACCCCATAAGTAGTTCATCTGTATCTGAAGCCTATGAAGACAGACAGTGACGCTTCATGAAGGCCCAGGGCCCAAAGCCGGTTTAAGGCCTGTAGACACAAACCGGCATTGATATGTAAACTTGTGTTGTAAGATAGAAGTAGCAGAGACCGAGCCGGACACGATTATGAGCCGGCCTCGGAGTCTGTAAACCGACGGGCGTCAACCCATGTATATAAGGGGACGACCCAGCGGCGGTTCAAGGACAACAGACAACAACTCGAGACTCAGGCAAAGCGTATTCGCTCCCTGGTCATCGAAACCCCATCAATTCCATCACAACTATAGACGTAGGCTTTTACCTTCATCGTAAGGGGCCGAACTAGTATAAAACTCTCTTACGTCCCTTGTCCGCTTTAACCCCTTTAAGCTAACCCATAGCGATGGCTCCACGACTAAGTCCTTTCTCTAGGACATCTGTCGTGACAAAACCACGACACAAAGTGTTCCTCTGGTATTCGGGAGTTGCATAATCTCATAGTCATAGGAACATGTATAAGTCATGAAGAAAGCAATAGCAATATAGTAAACGATCAAGTGCTAAGCTAACGGAATGGGTCAAGTCAATCACATCATTCTCTAATGATGTGATCTCGTTAATCAAATGACAACTCATGTCAATGGCTAGGAAACTTAACCATCTTTTATTCAACGAGCTAGTCAAGTAGAGGCATACTAGTGACACTCAGTTTGTCTATGTATTCACACATGTACTAAGTTTCTGGTTAATACAATTCTAGCATGAATAATAAACATTTATCATGAAATAAGGATATAAATAATAACTTTATTATTGCCTCTAGGGCATATTTCCTCCAGTGCCCATCTCGGGTGCCCCCCGGATCGCCTCTTTGCTCTATAAATACCCCAATATTCCAAAAACCCTAGGGGAGTCGACGAAAATCAATTCCAGCCGCCACAGTGTCCAGAACCACTAGATCCAATCTAGACACCATCACGGAGGGGTTCACCACTTCCATTGGTGCCTCTCCGATGATGCGTGAGTAGTTCTTTGTAGACCTACGAGTCCGTAGTTAGTAGCTAGATGGCTTCCTCTCTCTCATTTTATTCTCAATACAGTGGTCTCTTGGAGATCCATATGATGTAACTCTTTTTGCGGTGTGTTTGTTGGGATCGGAGGAACTTTGAGTTTATGATTAGATCTATCTTTTTATATTCATGAAATTTATTTCAGTTTCTTTGATCTCTTATATGCATGATTGCTTATAGCCTCGTATTTCTTCTCCGATATTTCGGTTTTGTTTGGCCAACTTGATCTATTTATCTTGCAATGGGAAGAGGTGCTTCGTAGCAAGTTCAATCTTACGGTGCTTGATCCCAGTGACAGAAGGGGAACCGACACATATGTATCGTTTCTACTAAGGATAAAACGATGGGGTCTATCTCTACATAGATAGATCTTGTCGACATCATGTCATCGTTCCTATTGCATTACTCTGTTTCCCCATGAAATGAATACACTAGATGCATGCTGGATAGCAGTCGATGTGTGGAGTAATAGTAGTAGATGCGGGCAGGAGTCGGTCTACTAATCTTGGACGTGATGCCTATATAATGATCATTGCCTGGATATCATCATGATTATTTGAAGTTCTATCAATTGGCCAACAGTAATTTATTTACCCACCGTTTGCTATTTTTCTCGAGAGAAGCCACTAGTGAAACCTACGGCCCCCGGGTCTCTTTCTCATATTATTTGCCTTTGCGATCTACTTTTCCTTTGCTTTTATTTTCAGATCTATTAAACCAAAAATACAAAAATACCTTGTTGTGTTTTATTCTTATTTTGATTTATTTGGCGTATTTTATTCACGTCCGTTTGCCTATCTTGGGGTGGCGCTACCCGAAAGGGCTTGACAACCCTTTTACACATCGGGTTGCGAGTATTTGTTATTTGTGTGCAGGGGCTGTTTACGTTGTGTTGCTTGGTTCTCCTATTGGTTCGATAACCTTAGTTTCATCACTGAGGGAAATACCTATCTCTGTTGTGCTGTATCATCCCTTCCTCTTTGGGGAAATACCGATGTAGCTTCAAGCCGCATCAGAAACAAGCTGCCTTACATGAAATATTTAACTTTGTGAAAATTGAAGAAGAGGGTCTCCCTCAAGCTTGGGGGAAGGTTCTCCAATTTCTTAATAAAAATGAAATACTTGATATCTTCTGTAATGGACTAACCGATGTTTCTAGGGACTACCGAGATAGATGTGCTGGTTGTGTTTTCAGGGAATGAACTATTGAACAAGCTAAAGAATTATTGAATAATGATAATGATTGGACACTTCCTGAACCACCACCTAAACTAACTCCGAATAAGAGGGGTATTCTATTTCTCAGTACTGAAGATATGCAAGAGGCAAAGAAGTCTATGAAATAAAAATCTACTAAAGCTGAAGATGTTAAGAATTTACACCTATTGAAGAAATACATGGTCTTGACACACCAACACAGGTGATAGAGGTAAATTCACTTATAAAGTTTAATGAAGGTGATATTCCTTATAATAAACCTCCTAGTCAATGTTTGTATGAATTTGACAATTACATTATTAAGTAAGATCATTTTAATGCAAATGTTATGAAACAATTGAAATGTAATGCCTACAAGATTAATCGCTTGAGTGACTTGATGCTTAGAATTGCTAATGATGTCAAAGGTTTAGGTAAACATGCATCCATCTTCCAAACCCAACTAGAACAAGTTGCTAAGTCTCAAAATGATTTGCTCAATGAAATGAATAATAATATGAATGATCATGCTGTTAGGGTAATGACTAGAGGGGGTAGAATGACTCAGGAGTCACTTTATCCTGAAGGTCACCCTAAAAGAATTGAAAAACTCTCAAAGAATTATGTTGATGCACCTAGTCCATCTAAAAATAAAGAGAAAAAGAAAAACGATAGGACTTTGCATACTTCTAGTCAACCTAAGATAGAAAAACCTTCTAAGGATAATAAGGATATTTCTATTTCTGATGCTAAAACACAGTCTGGTAATGAACATTCATCTAGTGATAATGATAATGACAATGATGATGTTCATGTAGATGCTCAACCAGACAATGACAAAGAATCAGATAATTATGTTGAAATAGAACCTGCTGTTGATCTTGATAACCCACCTTCTAAAAACAAATGTTATGATAAAAGGGACTTCATTGCTAGAAAACATGGTAAAGAAATAGAACCATGGGTTCAAAAACCCATGCCCTTTCCTCCTAAACCATCTAAGAATAAGGATAAGGAAGAATTTCAACGCTTTGCTGAAATTCTTAGGCCAGTCTTTTTGCGTACTCATTGATAACCCACAAGTATAGGGGATTGCGACACCTTTCGAGGGTAGAGTATTCAACCCAAATTTATTGATTGGACACAAGGGGAGCCAAAGAATATTTGTAAGTATTAGCAGTTGAGTTGTCAATTCAACCACACCTGGAGATTAAGTATCTACAACAAAGTGATTAGTAGCACAGTAATATGATAGTTTTCATAGCAGTGGTAACAACAGCAATAGTAACGGTAACAACAGTAACAGTTTTGTAGCAGTTGTAACAGTAGCAATAGCAATAGTAACTTAGCAAGAGCAATATGTGGAAAACTCGTAGGCATTGGATTGGTGAATTCGTTGGATAAAATTCATGATATAACAGTCATAACCTAGGGCGAGACAGAACTAGCTCCAGTTCATAAATATAATGTAGGCACGTATTCTGTAAATAGTCATACGTGCTTATGGAAAAGAACTTACATGACATCTTTTGTCCTACCCTCTCGTGGTAGCGGGGTCCATAAGAAAACTAAGGGATATTAAGGCCTCCTTGTAATAGAGAGCCGGAACAAAGCATTAACACATAGTGAATACATGAACTCCTCAAACTACGGTCATCACCGGAAAGTATCCCAATTACTGTCGCCCTGGGGTTTACGGATCATAACACGTAATAGATGCATATGGCTTGCAAGATCGCATCTAGAACATAGATATAATGGTGAAAACATAAACGGTCCGGATCTGAAATCATGGCACCCGGGCCGTAGTGACAAGCATTAAGCATAGCAGAGTCATAGCAACATCGATCTCAGAACATAGTGGATGCTACCCTAACAGCGATGAAACTTCCTCCCCTATTTTTTCTAGAAAATAGGATTTTATAGCGTTGGGATTAGGGTCAGCGGAGCCCCGTGGGCCCCATCACCCACCAGGGCGCATAAGAGGGGGTGGCGCGCCCTGGTGTCCTGTGGGCAGCCAGCCCCCTGATGACCCACAAGTATAGGGGATCAATTGTAGCTCTTTTCGATAAGTAAGAGTGTCGAACCCAACGAGGAGAAGAAGGAAATGACAAATAGTTTTCAGTAAGCTGTTGTCTACAAGTGCTGAAATTGTAAGTAGCGGGTAGTTTGATAGCAAGATAATTTGTAACGAGCAAGTAACGATAATTGTAGCAAGTATGCAGCAAGGTAGCCCAATCCTTTTGAGGCAAAGGACAAGCCAAAATGGTCTCTTATAATAATCAAAGCATTCTTGAGGGTACACGGGAATTTCATCTAGTCACTTTCATCATGTTGGTTTGATTTGTGTTCGCTACTTTGATAATTTTATATGTGGGTGGACCGGTGCTTAGGTGTTGTTCTTACTTGAACAAACCTCCTACTTATGATTAACCCTCCCGCAAGCATCTACAACTACGAGAAAAGTATTAAGAATAAATTCTAACCATAGCATTAAACTTTTGGATCCAATCGGTCCCTTACGGAATAGCGCACAAACTGGGCTTTAAGCTTCTGTCACTCTCGCAACACATCATCTAATTGCTACTCCACAATGCATTCCCTTAGGCCCAAATATGGTGAAGTGTCAACTAGTTGACGTTCACATGGCACCACTAAGGGAATCACAACATACATACTATCAAAATATCGAACACGTATCAAGTTCACATGATTACTTGCAACATGATTTATCCCGTGACCTCAAGAACAAAAGTGACTACTCACAATCAACAAAAATGCTCATGATCAGAGGGGTATTAATATGCATAATGGATCTGAACATATAATCTTCCACCAAATAAACCATATAGTAATCAACTACAAGATGTAACCAACACTACTAGTCACTGTTGGGGAACGTAGTAATTTCAAAAAAAATCCTACGCACACGCAAGATCATGGTGATGCATAACAACAAGAGGGGAGAGTGTTGTCCACGTACCCTCGTAGACCGAAAGCGGAAGCGTTATGACAACGAAGTTGATGTAGTCGTACGTCTTCACGATCGACCGATCCTAGTACCGAACGTATGACACCTCCGCGATCTGCACACGTTCAGATCGGTGACGTCCCACGAACTCACGATCCAGTAGAGCTTCGAGGGAGAGATTCGTCAGCACGATGGCATGATGACGGTGATGATGAAGCTACTGGCGCAGGGCTTCGCCTAAGCACTACGACAATATGACCGAGGTGGATTATGGTGGAGGGGGGCACCACACACGGCTTTGAACAATCAACTTGTGTGTCCTAGGGTGCCCCTACCCCCGTATATAAATCAGGAGCAAGGCGGTGGCTGGCTAGCCCTTGGTGCGCCCAAGGAGAGGAGGAATCCTAATCCTAGTAGGAGTAGGATTCATCCTTTCCTAGTCCTACTAGGAAGGGGGAAGGGGGAAGGAAGGAGAGGGAGAGAGGGAGGAAAGAGGGAGCGCCGCCCCCCTCCTTGTCCAATTCGGACTCCCAAGGGGGGGGGGGGCGGCCAGCCCTAGGCCCTCTCCTGTCTCTCCCATAAGGCTCATGTTGGCCCATTAGTTCCCCTGGGGGTTCCGATAACCCCCCGGCACTCTGATAAATATCCGGTGACCCCCGAAACTCATGCGGTGTCCGAATATAGTCGTCCAGTATATCAATCTCTATGTCTCGACCATTTCGAGACTCCTCGTCATGCCCGTGATCACATCCGGGACTCTGAACTATCTTCGGTACATCAAAACACATAAACTCATAATACCAATCGTCACCGAACGTTAAGCGTGCGGACCCTACGGGTTCGAGAACTATGTAGACATGACCGAGACTCATCTCTGGTCAATAACCAATAGCGGAACCTGGATGCTCATATTGGTTCCTACATATTCTACGAAGATCTTTATCGGTCAAACCGCATAACAGCATACGTTGTTCCCTTTGTCATCGGTATGTTACTTGCCCGAGATTCGATCGTCGGTATCTCAATACCTAGTTCAATCTCGTTACCGGCAAGTATCTTTAATCGTTCCATAATGCATTATCCCACAACTAACTCATTAGTCACATTGCTTGCAAGGCTTATAATGATGTGCATTACCGAGAGGGCCCAGAGATACCTCTCCGATAATCGGAGTGACAAATCCTAATCTTGATCTATGCCAACTCAACAAGTACCATCGGAGACACCTTTAGAGCACCTTTATAACACCCAGTTACGTTGTGACGTTTGGTAGCACACAAAGTGTTCCTATGATATTCGGGAGTTGCATAATCTCATAGTCATAGGAACATGTATAAGTCATGAAGAAAGCAATATCAACATACTAAACGATCAAGCGCTAAGCTAACGGAATGGATCATGTCAATCACATCATTCTCTAATGATGTGATCCCGTTAATCAAATAACAACTCATGTCTATGGCTAGGAAACTTAACCATCTTTGATTCAACAAGCTAGTCAAGTAGACGCATACTAATGACACTCTGTTTGTCTATGTATTCACACATGTACTAAGTTTCCGGTTAATACAATTCTAGCATGAATAAAAAATATTTGTCATGATATAAGGAAATATAAATAACAACTTTATTATTCCCTCTAGGGCTTATTTATTTAGTCTCCCACTTACACTAGTGTTAATAATCACGATTACACAGTAATGATTCTAACACCCATGGAGTCTTGGTGCTGATCATGTTTTGCTCGTGAGAGAGGCTTAGTCAACGGGTCTGCAACATTCAGATCCGTATGTATCTTGAAAATCTCTATGTCTCCCTCCTTGACTTGATCGCGGATGGAATTGAAGCGTCTCTTCATGTGTTTGGTTCTCTTGTGAAATCTGGATTCCTTTGCCAAGGCAATTGCACCAGTATTGTGACAAAAGATTTTCATTGGACCCGATGCACTAGGTATGACAACTAGATCGGATATGAAATCCTTCATCCAGACTCCTTCATTTTCTTCTTCCGAAGCAGCTATGTACTCCGCTTCACACGTAGATCCCGCCACGACGCTTTGCTTAGAACTGCACCAACTGACAGCTCCACCGTTCAATATAAATACGTATCCAGTTTGTGACTTACAGTCATCCGGATCAGTGTCAAAGCTTGCATCGACGTAGCCATTTACGACGAGCTCTTTGTCACCTCCATAAACGAGAAACATATCCTTAGTCCTTTTCAGGTATTTCAGGATGTTCTTGACCGTTGTCCAGTGATCCACTCCTGGATTACTTTGGTACCTCCCTGCTAAACTAATAGCAAGGCACACATCAGGTCTGGTACACAGCATTGCATACATGATAGAGCCTATGGCTGAAGCATAGGGAACACCTTTCATTTTCTCTCTATCTTCTGCAGTGGTTGGGATTGAGTCTGACTCAACTTCACACCTTGTAACACAGGCAAGAACCCTTTCTTTGCTTGATCCATTTTGAACTTCTTCAAAACTTTATCAAGGTATGTGCTTTGTGAAAGTCCAATTAAGCGTCTTGATCTATCTCTATAGATCTTGATGCCCAATATATAAGCAGCTTCACCGAGGTCTTTCATTGAAAAACTCTTATTCAAGTATCCTTTTATGCTATCCAGAAATTCTATATCATTTCCAACCAACAATATGTCATCCACATATAATATTAGAAATGCTACAGAGCTCCCACTCACTTTCTTGTAAATACATGCTTCTCCAAAAGTCTGTATAAAACCATATGCTTTGATCACACTATCAAAACGTTTATTCCAACTCCGAGATGCTTGCACCAGTCCGTAAATGGATCGCTGGAGCTTGCACACTTTGTTAGCATCCTTTGGATCGATAAAACCTTCAGGTTGCATCATATACAACTCTTCTTCCAGAAATCCATTCAGGAATGCAGTCTTTACATCCATTTGCCAAATTTCATAATCACAAAATGCAACAATTGCTAACATGATTCAGACAGACTTTAGCATCGCTACGGGTGAGGTCTCATCGTAGTCAACTCCTTGAACTTGTCGAAAACCTTTTGCAACAAGTCGAGCTTTGTAGACAATAACATTACCGTTGGTGTAAGTCTTCTTATTGAAGATCCATTTATTCTCGATGGCTTGCCGATCATTGGGCAAGTCAACCAAAGTCCACACTTTGTTCTCATACATGGATCCCATCTCAGATTTCATGGCCTCAAGCATTTTGCGGAATCTGGGCTCATCATCGCTTCCTCATAGTTCGTAGGTTCGTCATGGTCAAGTAATATGACCTCCAGAATAGGATTATTGTACCACTCTGGTGCGGATCTTACTCTGGTTGACCTACGAGGTTTGGTAGTAACTTGATCTGAACTTACATGATCATCATCATTAGCTTCCTCACTAATTGGTGTAGGAGTCATAGGAACAAATTTCTGTGATGAACTACTTTCCAATAAGGGAGCAGGTACAATTACCTCATCAAGTTCTACTTTCCTCCCACACACTTCTTTCGAGAGAAATTCCTTCTCTAGAAAGGATCCATTTTTAGCAACGAATGTCTTGCCTTCGGATCTGTGATAGAAGGTGTACCCAACAGTCTCCTTTGGGTATCCTATGAAGACACATTTCTCCGATTTGGGTTCGAGCTTATCAGGTTGAAGCTTTTTCACATAAGCATCGCAGCCCCAAATTAACTTTAAGAAACGACAACTTTGGTTTCTTGCCAAACCACAGTTCATAAGGTGTCGTCTCAACGGATTGAGATGGTGCCCTATTTAACGTGAATGCAGCCGTCTCTTAAGCATAACCCCAAAACGATAGCGGTAAATCAGTAAGAGACATCATAGATCGCACCATATATAGTAAAGTACGATTACGACGTTCGGACACATCATTGTGCTGTGGTGTTCCGGGTGGCATGAGTTGCGAAACTATTCCGCATTGTTTCAAATGAAGACCAAACTCGTAACTCAAATATTCTCCTCCACGATCAGATCGTAGAAACTTTATTTTCTTGTTACGATGATTTTCCACTTCACTCTGAAATTCTTTGAACTTTTCAAAAGTTTCAGACTTATGCTTCATCAAGTAGATATATCCATATATGCTCAAATCATCTGTGAAGGTGAGAAACTAATGATACCCACCGCGAGCCTCAATGTTCATCGGACCACATACATCAGTATGTATGATTTCCAACAAATCTGTTGCTCGCTCCATTGTTCCGGAGAACGGCGTTTTAGTCATCTTGCCCATGAGGCATGGTTCGCAAGTACCAAGGTTTTAAATAGCGGATAGCGGGATGGTAGCGGATTGGGGTCGGCATAGCGGATTGCGGATTGCGGGTGATATTGCGGACGCTATGTCGGCATAGCGGATTTGTAAAAGTACTCATAAATTTCAGATTATTGCACATATTTTGACATCATTGACAACAAATATGACCCTTAAATTGAATATCAATCATTTATATATAAGAAGTAAACTGAATTTAAGAAGGCAGTGCAAAAAAATTAAAAGTAAACTGAATTTAACACTGCCTGTGCAAAAGAAATCATCAAAAAAATTTGAATGGCCCAAGGCATTGCACACATCATATAGGAAGAACATTATGCTTTTATCAAGGTCACGTGGCTGTTATCGAACTTGAGAAAACTTGCAGACTTGATATCATTGCTATGACAGCTATGTATACTACTTTAATCACCAGAATTATTAAGGCAATTGTTTCATGAGCCGAGCTCCCCCTAACTTTGTCTACTGTAACTGTAACTGTGTGCTACATGGCAGCAGGATAATTGTACTGATGGAGGACCTCGGTCAATATAAACAGAGCGGGGAGCTCGAGCCGCTCGGGTTAACGACGCAGGAAGGTAGGGCGCCGCAAGGCACTCGAGTCGCTCGGGTCAACGCCGCAGGTAGACGGGGCAGTGCCGCTGATGTGTAGCAAGCGGCGGGGAGGCACGGGACAACCGGCGGCGAGGCTTGAGGACGGCGGGGCGGATCCAGGCAGTGGCTGTCCGTGGCGGCATCGGCGGTAGGTGCTCGAGGTGGCGGCGCGGATTCTGTAGAGAGGGCAGAGAGATGAGAGAGGTCGAGGTGAGGGAGAGGTGAAGATGAGGAAGGGAGAGGGGGCGATGGTGGTTGGTGGTTGCCGGCAGCGACGCAGGTCGTTGGATCTGCTGCTTGCCGCTGCCGGCCGCCAAGAGAAGAGGACGGGGAGTGGATCGATTTAGGTCTAGTATTGGGTGTGTCGTGTGTCTCAAATTTATACGCTGGCCCATTTCTCTCGGTAGTCTGCTATGACCGCAACCCAGTGCTACGGAAAAGCCCGCTATTGCGGCCTCACACACGATATTGCGTCCGCATCGTGCCAATCGTGCTATTTCCTAGCGCAGCCTCCAAGAAGTAGCGTTTGGGTGGCGCTACCACTATTGCGCCTGCAATAGCGGTCATAGCGGCCGCTATTTAAAACCTTGGCAAGTACCAAGTGATTCATAATCAAGTGATTCCAAAAGTCCATCAGAATGGAGTTTCTTCATGCGCTTTACACCAATATGACCTAAACGACAGTGCCACAAATAAGTTGCACTATCATTATCAATTCTGCATATTTTAGCTTCAATATTATGAATATGTGTATCACTACTAACGAGATTCAATATAAATAGACCACTCTTCAAGGGTGCATGACCATAAAAGATATTACTCATATAAATAGAACAACCATTATTCGCTAAGTTAAATGAATAACCGTCTCGCATCAAACAAGATCCAGATATAATGTTCATGCTCAACGCTGGCACCAAATAACAATTATGCAGGTCTAAAACTAACCCCGAAGGTAGATGTAGACGTAGCATGCCGACCGCGATCACATCGACTTTGGAACCATTTCCCACGCACATCATCACCTCGTCCTTAGCCAATCTCGCTTAATCCGTAGTCCTTGTTTCGAGTTGCAAATATTAGCAACTGAACCAGTATCAAATACCCAGGTGCTACTGCGAGCATTAGTAAGGTACACATCAATAACATGTATATCACATATACCTTTGTTCACCTTGCCATCCTTCTTATCCGCCAAATACTTGGGGTAGTTCTGCTTCCAGTGACCAGTCCCTTTGCAGTAGAAGCACTCAGTCTCAGGCTTAGGTCCATACTTGGGCTTCTTCACTTGAGCAGCAACTTGCTTGCCGTTCTTCTTGAAGTTCCCCTTCTTCCCTTTACCCTTTTTTTGAAACTGGTGGTCTTGTTGACCATCAACACTTGATGCTCCTTCTTGATTTCTACCTCCGCAGCCTTTAGCATTGCGAAGAGCTTGGGAATTGTCTTATCCATCCCTTTCATGTTATAGTTCATCACGAAGCTCTTGTAGCTTGGTGGCAGTGATTGAAGAATTCTGTCAATGACACTATCATCCGAAAGATTAACTCCTAGTTGAATCAAGTGATTGTTATACCCAGACATTTTGAGTATATGCTCACTGACAGAGCTATTCTCCTCCATCTTGCAGCTGTAGAACTTATTGAAGACTTCATATCTCTCAATCCGGGCATTTGCTTGAAATATTAACTTCATCTCCTGGAACATCTCATATGCTCCATGACGTTCAAAACGTCGTTGAAGTCCCGGTTCTAAGCCGTAAAGCATGGCACACTGAACTATCGAGTAGTCATCATCTTTGCTCTGCCAGACGTTCATAACATCTGGCGTTGCTCCTGCAGCGGGTTTGGCACCTAGCGGTGCTTCCAAGACGTTATTCTTCTGTGCAGCAGTGAGGATAATCCTCAAGTTACGGACCCATTCCGTGTAGTTGCTACCATCATCTTTCAACTTAGCTTTCTCTAGGAACGCATTAAAATTCAACGGAACAACAGCACGGGCCATCTATCTACAACAACATAGACATGCAAAATACTATAAGGTACTAACTTCATGAGAAATTAAAGTTCAATTGATCAAATTACTTAAGAAGTCCCACTTAGATAGACATCCCTCTAATCATCTAAGTGACCACGTGATCCATATCAACTAAACCATGTCCGATCATCACGTGAGATGGAGTAGTTTTCAATGGTGAACATCACTATGTTGATCATATCTACTATATGATTCATGCTTGACCTTTCGGTCTCAGTGTTCTGAGGCCATATCTGGATATGCTAGGCTCGTCAAGTTTAACCCGAGTATTCTGCATGTGCAAAACTGGCTTGCACCCGTTGTATATGGACGTAGAGCTTATCACACCCGATCATCACGTGGTGTCTCGGCACGACGAACTTTGGCAATGGTGCATACTTAGGGAGAACACTTGTACCTTGAAATTTAGTGAGGGATCAACTTATAATGCTACCGTCGAACTAAGCAAAATAAGATGCATAAAGGATAAACATCACATGCAATCAATATAAGTGATATGATATGGCCATCATCATCTCGTGCCTTTGATTTCCATCTCCAAAGCACCGCCATGATCACCATCATCACCGACGCCACACCTTGATCTCCATCGTAGCATCGTTGTCGTCTTGCCAACTATTCCTTCTACGACTATAACTACCGCTTAGTGATAAAGTAAAGCAATTACATGGTGATTGCATTTCATATAATAAAGCGACAACCATATGGCTCCTGCCAGTTGCCGATAACTCCGTTACAAAACATGATCATCTCATACAATAAAATTTAGCATCATGTCTTGACCATATCACATCACAACATGCCCTGCAAAAACAAGTAAGACGTCCTCTACTTTGTTGTTGCAAGTTTTACGTGGCTGCTACGGGCTGAGCAAGAACCGTTCTTACCTACGCATCAAAACCACAACGATATTCCGTCAAGTATGTGCTGTTTTAACCTTCAACAAGGACCGGGCGTAGCTACACTCGATTCAACTAAAGTTGGAGAAACTGACACCCGCCAGCCACCTGTGTGCGAAGCACGTTGGTAGAACCAGTCTCGCGTAAGCTTACGCATAATGTCGGTTCGGGCCGCTTCATCCAACAATACCGCCGAATCAAATTATGACATGCTGGTAAGCAGTATGACTAGTATCACCCACAACTCACTCGTGTTCTACTCGTGCATATAACATCTATGCTTAAACCTGGCTCAGATGCCACTGTTGGGGAACGTAGTAATTTCAAAAAAATTCCTACGCACACGCAAGATCATGGTGATGCATATCAACAAGAGGGGAGAGTGTTGCCCACGTACCCTCGTAGACAGAAGGCGGAAGCGTTATGACAACGTGGTTGATGTAGTCGTACGTCTTCACGATCGACCGATCAAAGTACTGAACATACGACACCTCCGTGATCTGCACATGTTCAGCTCGGTGACGTCCCACGAACACATGATCCAGTAGAGCTTCGAGGGAGAGCTTCATCAGCACGACGGCGTGATGACGGTGATGATGAAGCTACCGGCGCAGGGCTTCGCCTAAGCACTACGACGATATGACTGAGGTGGATTATGGTGGAGGGGGGCACCGCACATGGCTTGGAACAATCAACTTGTGTGTCCTAGGGTGCCCCCCTGCCCCCGTATATAAATGAGCAAGGGGGAGGCCGGCCGGCCCTTGGTGCTCCCAAGGAGAGGAGGAACCCTCCTCCTAGTAGGACTAGGATTCATCCTTTCCTATTCCTACTAGGAAGGGGGAAGGGGGAGGAAGGAGAGGGAGAGAGGGAGGAAAGAGGGGGCGCCGCCCCCTTCCTTGTCCGATCCGGACTCCCAAGGGGGGGCGCGGCCAGCCCTAGGCCCTCTCTTGTCTCTCCCATAAGGCCCATGTTGGCCCATTAGTTCCCCCAGGGGTTCCGATAACCCCCTGGCACTCTGATAAATATTCGGTGACCCCCGGAACTCATCCGGCGTCCGAATATAGTCGTCCAATATATCAATCTTTATGTCTCGACCATTTCGAGACTCCTCGTCATGTCCGTGATCACATCCGGGACTCCAAAATATCTTTGGTACATCAAAACACATAAACTCATAATACCGATTGTCACCAAACATTAAGCGTGCAGACCCTACGGGTTCGAGAACTATGTAGACATGACCGAGACTCATCTCCGGTCAATAACCAATAAAGGAACCTAGATGCTCATATTGGTTCCTACATATTCTACAAAGATCTTTATTGGTCAAACCGCATAAGCGCATACGTTGTTCCCTTTGTCATCGGTATGTTACTTGCCCGAGATTCGATCGTCAGTATCTCAATACCTAGTTCAATCTCCTTACCGGCAAGTCTCTTTACTCGTTTCGTAATGCATCATCCCAAAACTAACTCATTAGTCACATTGCTTGCAAGGCTTATAATGATGTGCATTACCGAGAGGGCCCAGAGATACCTCTCCGACAATCAGAGTGACAAATCCTAATCTTGATCTATGCCAACTCAACAAGTACCATCGGAGACACCTGTAGAGCACCTTTATAATCACCCAGTTACGTTGTGACATTTGGTAGCACACAAAGTGTCCCTACGGTATTCGGGAGTTGCATAATCTCATAGTCATAGGAACATGTATAAGTCATGAAGAAAGCAATAGCAACATACTAAACGATCAAGTGCTAAGCTAACGGAATGGGTCAAGTCAATCACATCATTCTCTAATGATGTGACCCCGTTAATCAAATGACAACTCATGTCTATGGCTAGGAAACTTAACCATCTTTGATTCAACGAGCTAGTCAAGTAGTGGCATACTAGTGACACTTTGTTTGTCTATGTATTCACACATGTACTAAGTTTCCAGTTAATACAATTCTAGCATGAATAATAAATATTTATCATGATATAAGGAAATATAAATGACAACTTTATTATTGCCTCTAGGGCATATTTCCTTCAGTCACCCCCGAGCAACATTCTATAGTTCCGGTAACAAGATTGAATACAAGAGATGAACTAGGGTTTGAGATGAGATGGTGCTGGTGAAGATGTTTATGGAGATTGCCCTCCCCAAGATGAGAGTGTTGTTAGTGATGATGATTTCCCCCTCCGGGAGGGAAGTTCCCCCGGCAGAATCGCTTTGCCGGAGGGCAAAAGTGCTCCTGCCCAAGTTCCGCCTCGAGACGGCGGCGCTCCATCCCGAAAGTATTATCTTTATTTTTTCTAGGTCAAAACCACTTATATACCAAAAGATGGGCACCGGAGGTGGGCTGTGTGGGCTACAACCTACCAGGGTGCGCCAGGGGGGCCTGGCGCGCCCAGGTGGGTTGTGTCCACGGTGGCCCCCCTCTGGTAGTTATTGGCTCCAATATTTCTTATATATTCCATAAAAAATCTCCGTGAAGTTTCAGCCCATTTGGAGTTGTGCAGCATAGGTGGCCTGAAGTAGCTTTTTCAGGTCCATATTTCCAGCTGCCGGAATTCTCCCTCTTGGTGTGTACCTTGCAAATTATGACAGAAAAGGCATTATAATTACTCCAAAAAGCATTATTATGGATAAAAACATTATAAATAACAGTAAGAAAACATGATGCAAAATGGACGTATCAACTCCCACAAGCTTAGACCTCGCTTGTCCTCAAGCGAAAACAAAAATTGAGAAACATGTCCACATGCTTTGAGAGAGAGGTGTCGATAAAAACAAAATACGTGCATAGAAGCATCATGTTGGTTATTATAACAGCCACAGAGTTAAACATAGGACTTTTATCATAGAACTTGCATCATATACTTCCCATGAATAAGTAATCACTACAAAAAAAAATACACTTCCGTGATGATACGTGTTTGTCATAGTAGGTCGAGTTTTTTGCCATGCATGTACATCCATGACAAATTTATGAAAGAATCAAGATAGTCATACCTGTGCTGTCGTAGAAGTGTTCCATGACATTACCAAAATTATCATCACGGAAGTGTCCACTTCCGTGACGATAAATCGCGCGTCACAGAAGTGCTTTCGTCAAGGGTGACCAACACGTGGCACCTAGATCCGGCCCGTTAAAAGCCTACCACGTTCTGGGCGAAATTACGGTCCAGATCAGGTCCGGCCCTTTAAGAGGCTTTGGGCTCAATTATGGCCCATATCCGTCAACTGGACACTATGCTTTTGGGCCCACTTGCTAAAGGCCCACTTAGTAATTTGGCCTGATATTAGTTTTGGCCTGTTAAGGGCCCGTTTAACATTTCGGCCCTATAATAATTTCGGCCTGTTAAAAGCCCGTCATATAGTTGGGCCTAACTACGGCCCGGTTTGCATCCGGCCTGCTCGCAGCCGATATCTGATTGGGCCAAACAAGGACCGAGACAATTTTGGCCTGTTAAAAGCCTGTGATTTGATTCGCACAATCATGGGCCGGGGTTCATTTCGGGCTGCTGCCGGCCCATGAGCTGTTCGACACATTTCAGGCCCAACCTACATCGTGATTGCATGACGGCCCGATTATGTACCGTAATTTTACGGTTTGGCCGGTTTACTGCGAAGACAGGATATATATACAGTAAAATAACTACAGCATCGTGAATAAGAAAAAACCTAGACTATACAATAAAGAAATTACAGCATATTACATCCACTGGGCATCAAAGTTCGCCACTATGATAATAAAGCACAAGCAGACAGCAGATTACATACACTGGGCATCAAAGATCGCCACCAGTGCAAATAAAGACGCCGACAAAATAATATACAAAACCGACATCACTTCAATAGAGTTCAAGAAAGGTTAGCCCTACTGGGGAGCTGCAGCGCAAGCAGCTGAGCAAGATGATGAGACTGCGCTTGTTCAACACTTATATCTTCCTCACTCTGAAAGATAAACAAGCAGACAGATGACAGGTTTTGCACATAAAAGTATCAGTGCTGACAATTCATCACATTTCTTACTGACGAATAAAGTGACACAGTTTAAAATTGCATTAACACAATATGGTATTGTTCAGGTCAAGACATGGCAGGAAATGACATTGTGAAGGAGTTGGCAGCTTCACGACACCACTGGATTACAGATCAAGAACTCATAAGTATCAATGGTTAGTGTGCTGTCAATTTATACCATTTTAGATTGGCAAATAAAGAGACGGTTTAAATAATAGTAGAATGATGTGACATTGTTCATAGTTAAGACATTGCAGACTATGACATTGTGCTGTAGTGGGTAGGTTCACCACACCACTGGATTACGGATGAAGAACAGAAGCATACATGCAGTGCAAAAGAAGATCACTTGCTGTGTATAGTTTAATTTACATGGTATGAAGAAGGAACTTGGTTGTACAACTGAAAACTTAAATTGAGAAAGGACAAACTTTTGTTTATGAACTACATAATAAACTTTAAACAAGCAATTTGATGCAAACACCAAAAATAAACAGCTGTTGCAGTCATGCCTAACCAAATATATACAACAAAGTTTGAAGGCTTGAGATGGAAAAACTTACATTATTGGTGAAGACATGCTCTATAAAGGCCTTGTCCATGCTGATGGGGGGGGGGGGCAATTGAAGAAGTTTACCACAGAATCTTCTTCAAAAGCATTGCCTTTATTCTACATTTTGTTAAGAATAAATATAGATGTGATAATATACGAAAAAATGGAGAATATTTAAGATAAGATGAAGAGTGATGCTACATAACCAAGTAGCTATAAATGTAAGTGCAGCGATACAGGCAAAAGGTACAGCCAAGAGGAATGCACAGCTAAACTTCTTCCGTACCATCCTTATGGTAAGAGTAAATATAGATCTGATGTGTAGAAAATGGAGGGCAAAGGAAAATAAGCTGCAGAGTGATGGTACATGAACAACTACCTGTCATTATAAGTACACTGATAAAGGACAGCATGTACTTACAAGAACAATGCAGAGCTAAAAAAACATTGGCATTGGATATATTCTACACTAATAACCATTCATACAGATCAGATAATTTGGAGCGAACAATTGATAAGCAAGCTATCATGCATACTGCTGTCACATAATGAACCAGGTATGTATGCAAGTACAGTGATACAGGACAACAGGTACTAACAAGAGCAAAGCAGCGGGCAGCATATTTGCGATATCCTGTCGTTCTTGTCAAACCGGAATTCTTCTCCGAGCAGATTTCCTGCAAAAAAGATCCGTAAGGCACATGCGGAAAAGTAGAAGTTCAAATTGTCATGTGATTTCATAGACAGTACCTCATCCTAGGAACGAGACCAGTGCATAACAAGGTTTTTCCATTCAATGTCTTCTAAATTTAGCACAGGAGACTTCACTGGAAATTCGTTTATAGACTTGCCATCAAAGTGTGATTTCCTCAGGTAACACCGATACTGCTGAAATGCTTCCTTGAAAAGGACAAGCAAGCTTTGCTTGTCATGACTATCCAGATTGACCCTCGCCTAGTTACAACAATGTAATGTAAATCATGATGTGTTCAATCAGCAGAAAACAGGAAAATAATAACCATGAATAATAGCACTTACACGTAAGTTGGACAGGAAGATGTGAAAATGGTGTTTGTCTTCACAATAATCTTCCCATGATGGGAATATATGCACGTAGTCCCTAACAACATTGAAAGCACTGTCTTTTAAACTGGGAATAAATGGAATGGGGTTCCAATCTGCAGGAATTGGCCGTCTCTGCAGTTGGGATAGGTCTTCGGCCGGTGGACTTGCTGTACTTTTTGCTGGAGTGGGATTTTTCTGTGGTACAGCTGGTGCTATGGCAAATGAAATTGGTATACCTTTTGCCGGAGTGCAGGTCCTGTGTGGTGGGGCTAGTGGTGTGGCCAGTGAAGTATGGGTACAGTCTGCTGGAGTCGGTCCTACGTTTTGTGTCACTGGTTGTACAGCCAATATAAGTGGGGTGCTGTCTGATTTCTCCGGCACCACCACGTTTTTCAAGGACTTTGCTGGTGCTCCTTCAGGTTCGGCAATCACCCTCTTCCTTTTTGATGTCTGTTGCACAAGAACAGCATTTGAGTGGAAAACATGGTATGATGACAGATGGAATACGTATTGATAATGGATGGGCATGGCATCTCGACATATATGATGAGTAAACTAAGCAGATGGTGGTGCAACAAAGTAGAAGAAATGCAAGACAACATATGCAAGATACCCACAATCAATAAAACATTGCCAAATTAGAACAGGCACCTTGATGGGTGAACAGGACAGGCCATCTGCCTTTGACTCCTCGAGGTTAGAATAGTCATTAGGATCATATTCTGAACAAGAATCAACAGGTGGGGAGCGTATGAGTTTCATTGCATCCAGAATGGCACTCAATGCCTTGGTGCCAATTTTGTAAGTCATTGCAGTGTTTAGCTTCAAGAATGGACTGCTGCTAGTGCGACACAAAGCAGCTACACAGATCATAGTGTAGATATAACGGAAAAACCTTAAGCATCAGAGTAAAATCAGCAAAGTGGAACTTGCTGGAATATATGTGCTAGTATTGCCGGTACAACTAGAAAGGCTTTGGATACCAGCTCTCTTCAAGTGAAGGTGCGGTACTGTTAATATCAGTGTAACTCTCAAAGGCGACACAGCTCCCCGCATTTCCTTGCTATTCTTATAGGATTCAAGTGGGCAGGCCACTACAAATCCTATTCCTATGTTTACAAGATCCTACGAATCAAAGAGGCTCAAAGTGTCCATCACAACCGACCGTATAGACCTCTACACTGCAAATGTCCCTACTCATCTTCAGTACAAGGAACATACTGTACTACTATCATACTCCCTCCATTCCAAAATATAAGTCTTGGTAGAGATTTCCACTATGGATCACATACAGATGTATCCAGATACATTTTAGAGTGTAGATTCACTCATTTTGCTCCATATGTAGTCCATGGTGGAATCTATACAAAGACTTGTATTTAGGAACGGAGAGAGTACATATTAAACAAGAACGGAAGAGGAACATGGTAAAGAAGAGCAAGCAGATTTTGGATAATAAAATGTTGGTTGCGCAGTGCCCACACATGATGAACCAGAGCGCATTAAGAATGCAACTCCCAGCTATCTCTCGACCATTTCAGGCGGTCGGATGAAGATCCTACGTCTCCTAACCCATCTTCTTCCTCGTCTCTGATTCTTCCCATACAGAACACCGCACGGGCCGCCGGCCGGACCACCGGCCCCCACCGCCTGTGTTCCTCCGCCACCCCCACCCCCACCCCCGCCCCAACCCCCACCCGCGTCGAGTTTTCTTCGTTCAGCGAGGCCCCACAACCACCCGAGCCCCTTCGATCGCACCGGTGAACTCCGGCGAGCTCTGAAAAATCGACTGACCCAATTTTGAAATTTAGTCTACTGTGATTTAACTAGTGTGGAATATAAAAGGGGAAAACCATAAGCATTGGGAGTATAGTGTTGAGCGTGCCATGGCGGATCTGAAGGTGCAAACCGGACAAAGGCAACTTCGCAACCAAGACAAGAAATCAGAGTAAAGCAGTGGCGATCTATTTTCTTGCTGCGATAAATAAGTTGAGCAGATACGAAAGAGTACCGCCTCTGGTGCGGCGTCGTGTACGCATCTGCTGAGAATTCGCCGGTGCTGTGGTAGTGATGGCTGTCGGCGGCGTGGAAGCAGATCTAGGAGGGTAGACGGTGGCGGCGGGCCGCAGTGGACGAGACGGTCGTTGGAGCGGCGCGGGCAAGGTGGACGACGGCGGGGATGAAGCGAGAGGACGGGATGCAAGGATCCCGGTCTGAAGCCGTGGATGAGAGAGGTCGATCTCTTGTAATGGACGGGGCGTCGGGGTGTCAACTCCGGCATGGTGGAGGAGGATGGCGGTGGATGGGGTGGCGGACGGCGGCGTACGGAGGAGGGTGGGGTGGAGAGGGTGTTTTGGCGCCCACAGAGTACGAATGGGGAAAAGGGAGGTAGAGAGGAAGGGGGGAACCATGTATTCAGGGCGCACTTGTCTCAAATGCGAGGAAATTTACAAACTTAGCCCCTGGTTCAAATTTCTACTACATCACAGCAACATTAGTCGGTTGGGGATAGGACGGTAATCTCGCATACACTGAATATTTGCCGATGAGAGTTTGTTTTTGGCGCCCACCGTGTATGAGTATGAATCGGGGAGGGAGTCGATTTCGGCGGAGGACAGACTATGTTTTGGCGCCCACCGTGTATGAATCCAGGTGAGAGGCGGTTACGTCATGTTTGGATGAAATTACAAACCTACCCCTATCAAAACCTATAGAAATCCAGCAGATAGGCTTTGCATGGCAGGGATAGGCAGTAGTGATTTCCATCTCGCAGATTTTGGTTTCGGGCGGTTACTGCGACTTTCCCCGCTTCGTTCAAATTTTGCAGAGTGCACGTTTACCGTGCCAACTCAATTCGAATCCCGTTTGTATTCTATTTTTTTCGGGCGGGATCCATTTTCAATTGGAATTACATTCTATATACATCATTTTTTATATATACTTTCAAAAGCATAACAAAGAATTCTGCTCCTTTATATGTATAATATGATTTACAAATACAACGATCTCGAAATCTTAAGGTTGAATTCGAAAAAATTTAACCAAATTATGTTCTACTAAAATGTATGGATCAGTAATATCTACATATTAAATAACATAGATGTGCGTGAATTCATGTGAGTATGCATGTTTGATAGATCAATTTTGGTTCGAGTATGGATTACATGTATCATCATCTCGAATTCAAATATTTGAATCCCTTTTTTGTTCACTCCTTTCACGCCCATCTCTCTCGCATGCATGCTCCTTCAGGTAGCTATCACTCTCTTTTCTCCAGCTCACCCGCATGCTCACTTCATGTTTCTCCTATCCTCGCAAACATGGTCTCTCGACATCTCCCTTGAGAAGTGTCACACTCTCCCTATCATTATACATTACACGGTTTTCATTATCTCTCACGTCTCTACTATTCTCTGGTATCACTCGGTACCTAAGCTTTCTTTTTCACCGCCACACATACAGTCTCCACTCGTCTTTCACTTTGTCTTTCTCTCTATGGGATTCTCTCACACACCCTATATGTCTCTACATATGACTCATACCACTAAAATTACTCTCTCTCTCTCCTGTAGACACAACATTTGTTGCGGTCTCCTTTTCGTCTCCATCCCAGACTGACATTATTCATTTGTTTATCGATCAGACAACCCCGACTACCGTCTCCTCTCTCTCTCTCTCTCTCTCACACACACACACAACTCCTGCTTCCACTCCCCTTCCCGACTACCGTATCTCTCTCTCTCACACACAAAACTCTCGCTTTCGCACCCCGACTCGTATTTCTCTCACAAACATTTATCGACTAGCTAGCCTCTAGATAGGTTTATACACCCGCACACTCGTGCTTCCACCATCGCATACATGTCTCTCTCCCGCTCCTTGTATCTATGTAGATTTTTCTTCCCTTCTTGAGACACGCCCTCTCGATCGTGCACACACACACTATCGCCTCATTTTAAGCTGATACCTATCCCACACACACTCCTTGTGTCTTTGTCACACATGCACTCCGTCCTCCTCCACTCTCCCTCTCTCTCACACACACATGGGCTTTTTGCAACAACTAGCAAGCCCATGCGTTGCACTGAACATCAAGATGCATTTGTATGAGTAGTTTATCTTGTGGGGGAAAAGGATGAACGAGGGAAGGCCTTATTTGCAAATGTGGAGAGGGGTGTGGGTATCTTTTTGCAAAATTGCCATAGTTTCCTTCCTATCCGTCAGATATAGATCGGACGGCCTATATTGCAGGATGGCAGGCACACGATCATCACCGACAATGCTTTTTATAAGAGTAGGGATAAAAAATAGAGTTGGTGATGATGGTGGGCCTGCCATCCTGCAATGTAAGTCGTCTGATTTATATCTGACGGATAGGAAGGAAAATATGGCAATTTACCCGCACTCTTCACTACATTTGCAGATAAGGCCTTCTCTCGTTCATCCTTTTCTCCCACAAAATCTTGATGTTCCGTGCAACGCACGGGCATCTTGCTAGTAAGAGTAGAAATTAGACATATACCACTTCTCGAATCTTGAAACCAACAACATTCCTCCCTTATCTCATCAAAACCGCCAAAGGAATATATTTTGAGTGAAACATAACATATTTTTAGTGATATACGTATTTCAAAACTAGACTTTTTTTTCTATCAAATCGGTGAATATGTATTAATCTACTTTTATCGTGTGGCAACGCATTGGCACATTGCTAGTAGTTATTATAATTTTTTGGACACCAGACAAACGGTGGAGTACATATACGAAGAGAAGAGGCGCACGCACGCAGTCGACCTCTCGCTGTCTCGCACACATGAGTGTTACGTAAAGGCAACGTTAACAAATAAACCCTAAAACCCTAGGTGCACGATTGCTGCATTCGCGGGTACCGGGTACGTGGTGGAGCACCTTTGTAGGAATAGTCAGCTCGCGTGATAATTTGATCCGTAGGAGTTGATGGTCGGGACCACAGGTGAACGACTTGGAGCGCGGTGGCTCGCCAGTTGCCACAGATCGAGTAGCCACATTTAAAATATCGTTTTTAGCGGGGTTAAGAGTTCCGATTTTCAATGGCGCGTTATAAGTAGTAAGTAGTTTTTAGAACGATTGGTATGGAGCGAAAATGGAATTCATAGTACTACGTACCTCCTTGGCGTATGGTTGTATGGTTTTTTTTGCGATGGAGGTTGTATGGGTTTATGTTGCGAGATGTTGAATCTGGTAGTTCTAGGGCAAATACTATGGTTTAGATTTAGATGCTGGTTTTCAGTAATGAAAATCGAAAGGGGAAGCCCTTCTTTGATTAAAAAAACTACTACCTCCATTCTGGCTTACTAGTCCCCATCGTACTTTGGGTCAAAGTTTGTCCACGAATTTTACTTGTAAAATGTGAATGGAAAACAAGATTTTGTTATACCCAAACAAAAAAGGACTGGAGGGAGTGATTGCTCTGACACAGACGCGACCTCTCATAGCGCAGGCATTGAACCGGCGCGCCGGCCAAGAGGGCCGCACTTGCTGCAGGCCCGGCTGAGCACGCCTCCTCGCCGCGTGCAACCAGCTTAAGACTGCCCCGCCTGCCTTCATTGAATCCGCGCGTGTGCCGGCAACACGTCCTTCTGCGAGCCTGCAGGCATTTTAGAACACAAAAAATGACTAAAATATAATTAATTTATGCATGGTCTTGACTTGTTGTGCTCACACTGGTAGCAGGAACTAGTAGAGGATTTTCTTTATTTATAACTCTCCTCACATTTTTTGGCTTTGAAGTGAATCATGGTTGTGGACATTATGTATGAATGTGCAGATATCTGTGAACATGAGTTTGATGTGGAAGTTGAACTTGGAATGTCGGGCTTGCGCGTGAACTATACCATGTCCAATGCTTCGTGTGTTATTGTTTGGAGAGTAATTGCTGTTATTACATGACCCGAAAAAAAACATTTTGTGCCACATCAGTAGATGCACGGACATCACAACAGGCATGCTGACTGGATAAACATTTGAACCTAGATATTATGAAGGAAATTTTGTATTGACAACAGTTTTAGATAGCAGGAGACGCCTAGCCTGCT
Source organism: Triticum aestivum (assembly GCF_018294505.1). NCBI lineage: Eukaryota > Viridiplantae > Streptophyta > Magnoliopsida > Poales > Poaceae > Triticum > Triticum aestivum. Next base: position 338,571,009 of record NC_057808.1, on the reverse strand, counting down.
CTGCCTCTGCTAGCTTATTTCTGGCTTCTTCCATCTCTTCTTTGGCTTGGGTGAAGAGAGCATCTGATTGCTCTTTTCGCTTCTTCAGGAACTCAGCTACATTCTCAGGGGCTGCTGCACGCTTTCTTTCAGCCTTTACTAATGCCACGAGGACACAAACAGCTGACGACTCCACCTGGCTTGTGTGTAATCCAGCATCATCTGGGAATTTGCACCTTGTGTCTAATCCAACATCATTAGGGAACTGGCACCTTGTGTGTAATCCAGCCTCATTTTGGAAACATGATCTCGAGGTTGACCATACTTCCCTCCTCGCAGGAACTGCATCCTGACATGAAGTTACTTCTTTTTTAGATCAATACTCAGAGCAACCTAGATCCATTTAGTAGAAGCTAAATAAACAGAACTTGGAGAAGTGAATTCAAAAGGAAAAAAACAGACTACAAGGTGAGAACACCCACTTCCTACATCAAGCTAAAAACGAAAGCATTAGGACGATTAAGACTCTTCTTATTACACATCAAAGAACACCACGCTTAAGAGAAACAGAAACTACAACATATACACATCGAAGAACACGAGGCTACATGAAAGTAATTGAAAGGGTGTTACTTACCAAAGCTCATTTTACAGGTTCGATGCAGCTCCTCTTTAACTTACCACGCTCCTTGAAGATGTCCCGAATATCCCGTGTTTAGTCTTCATTGCTCCTCTGCATGTTCGCACTCGTGGTTTTAAAATCTCAACATGGCAAGAAAAATATACTACTAGTAATACTCGCGCATCTTGTGGGCAACATTAAAGCACTCGTCTGCCATGTTAGAGCATCTCCAACAGAATCGCAATGCGCGGCGCTTTAAAAAAGCGTTTACAGTGCTGAGATCGAGAAGTAGATACTAGCGAGTAGAGGATACTTCTCAGCATAGATAGATAAAAAAAGATAATTCAACTACTCCTCGTCGTCCGACTCCTCCTCGGTGATGTCCTCCTCCGACGTCTGACTGTAGGCATGAAGATACCGATCGTCGTCGGATTCCCAGGGCGACGCTGCTCCTAGCCTCATGTTGAATTGAGCGTCCGCTTTTCGCCTAGGCTTGTCTTCACGATAGGCGGCTCGCTCCGCCCTCCTCTTATCCCTCTCCGCCCTCCTTTGCGCGTAGAACTCGCGCTTGTTGATGATGTCCTGCGGGAAGTGTTGGCGCCACAACGCCCTAAGCCAAGGCAGAGGCGCGAGCTGCTGCGCCCGCTCCCGCGTCGGCACGTTGGGGAAGTTCAATGTTCTATGAAGCCACCGGAGGCGCCACACCGCCACGTCGTACGCGCGGGCGGCCTCGTTGGCGGTGTCGAAATTGCCGAGGCCGAGGCGCATCCCGCGGAACCGGATCTCGACGGAGAAGCCGCCGGAGGGGCGCGCGCGGACGCCGCGGTATCCCCAAGTTTCCCGGCGACGCGGCGGCATGGTGGCACGGCGGCGGCGAGGCGAAAAAGAGCGGGGAGAGAGCGGTGGCGAGGCACAGACCGGGGAGAGAGCAGTGGCAAGGCACAGAGCGGTGGGAGGGCGTTGGATTTTATAAAGCGCGCCGGACGCCGCGCGCCAAAACTAGCGCACGCCCGGCCGCTTTTTCCCTTGCGTGCGCGATCCTTTCCCGACGTCTCTGCTATCTCTACTCTCTTCTCTACTAGCGTGATACAGGAGCGACGCACAATTACAAGATGGTATTCTGTTGGACAATGGAGGCTATAACCAATTACTTTTACGGGAACAATAGCACCCAGGAAATTTGAAGGGTAGGTATGAACAAAATTGGAACTGCACATGTACTGCTAAGTGATTCAATACACACATTACCAATCGAGGAGGAGAACAATGGTCGCGGCGGCCTCTATGAGTCATGGTCGGCAACGGGAGTCAGTTCATTGTCCACGATGGTGGTACTTCTGCGCTTGGCGTCGGCTTCTGGGAAGCAGATCCGAGACCGTGGAAGATGATGCCGGGGAAGAGGCTTCGTGTACGACGATGACGGTGGACCGGCTCCAGTGCGGCGTACGAGGTCATCGATGAGGCAGATGCGCTGCGGTGGACGAGTGCGCCGATCTAAAGGGGAGGAGCACGAAGGCTGTGGTGCCGTGGAGAAGTCTATTTTGCGGTGGGGATAGAAAATGGGGAGTATTCAGGTGTACTACTCTGGGTGCCGGGGTGGGGTTGGCTGGGTAGGGTGAACCTGAAGTTACAAAAACAGCCCCCTACCAAGCGTCATCCGTAGGCCTGTTCCGAAGGCTATCATGGTAACTTCCCACTGCTCGAATCAGGGTCATGGGAGATTTTCCCGCCGACCTCAAAATTTTGTGACACTGGACTCCCCGTGTGGCGTGTTGAGTGATTCGGCTAAGCAACTAGCGAGTAGTAGTAGTAAACTCTGCATATTAGGTTTGACCAAAGTCAAACTTCCTAAAGTTTGACCAAGTTTATAGAAAAATATAAACATTTACCATAACAAATATGTATGATGTGAAAGTACATTCAATAATGAATCTAATGGTATTTATTTGTTATTGTATATGTTAATATTTTTTGTTATAAGCTTTCAGAGAGTTTACAAAAATTGACTTTGACCAATGCTAATACGCGGACTTAAATAAAAACGGAGGGAGTACACATTTGTTTTCTTAGTTTGTAGTGAACTAATCATTTGTTGAAATTGTGAAATAAATATATTAGGCTATTGACTTCGAATGTAATGGTCTATACAATTCAATAGTTACAATCATTGTCGAATCCCAAGATGTATACAAGGTCTATAGTACTTCACAACATGCTCAAACTCACATAATCCCAGTCAAATGAGAATCTAAATGCATTTCATAGTTATTACTTTGTAGGATGCAACAAAAACAACCATAACTCTACATCAGCCATTATAGAAGCAACATTTTGACATATCCCAATGTGTGAATGAAACGTGCAGAGACAGCTTTTGAAGATGGAGCAGATAGGGCGGGAAAGATTGTATGTATGTGGACGAGAGAGTAGGAGACAAACCTAACGAGACAGAGAGAGATAGAGAGAGAAAGAGAGAGGAAGAAGTTAGGTCTGTGAGAAAGATGGATACATGTAATACACATGAGATGCGTGTGCATCTGGATTCTGTATACGTGGAAGGAGAAGAGACAACATGTTTGATGAGGGAGCTGGAAAAACATGGACGAGAGGGGAATGATCTCGTGGGTTGAGGGATTGACAATTTTGTGCGGGGGAGAGAGGGATTGGTAATTTTGTGCAAGAGAGAGAGAGAGAGGGTGGGGGGAGGAGTCAGTCAGCCGTCGTCACATCACCCTGCTTCCAAATGACCCCGCATTCTCTAGCGCGGTGTGGTCGCCGTCTTCGATCTGCTCGATGCCCTCTTTGAAGATTGAGGTGTTGTGCATGTTGGGGTGCAAAGAAGCACAAGCGAGAGTGGTCGCCGTATAACCTTGGATGGGGATGAATTGTGTGCTCGGGGGAGTGTGTGTGTGTGTTGTGCTGCGCGTGTCTCTCTCTCTGTGTGTATGTGTCTGTGTGTCAGATATTGAGAGAAAACAAAGCTAAGGAGAGAAATGGGTATTCATGAAGAGATTGTGTGGGCCTTGAGGTGGGCAGGGGCCGGGTGAGGGTGTCAAAATGTGTGCGTTGATGCATGTGTTGCATGCGACCGTGCGAGGGACGGACGAATCGAGAGAGATGGTTGTTGTGTTACGGATGCTCCTCTCTCTCTGTCTCTCTCTCCCTCTCTCTCTCTCACACACACACAAGTAAACTAGAAGACCGTTCTCTCATGTATACACAATGTATCGGCATTTGTCTATGTCTCACTCATGCATATCATTTGCACATTCACACCTCTCTATGTCTGTATCACACGCACACCGTCTCCACATTGCCCTTCCGCCACAACACACATATGGACACATACACACGTTCTCTCTCAGTCACACACACAAAATCAGTATTAAAAAAACTAGGGCGCACCTAAAACGTCCAAATCCAAATAAACACGAAATGGAGCTAAATTCAAATATATGGAAATATTGCAGCATCAAGAACTTTCACAGAAAAAAAGTTGAGTAATATTCGAGGATTGTTTTCACACACACAAAAAGGTTCGTTGGATGTCCTTTGAGCGCGACACGGTGACGCACCGTTCGATCGACCGCGCGGCCGCGGTTCACGCGCTTGCACAGGATTCCGTATCATGGTTGTGGTACTAACTAATAAAAGCGCTGCCTAAGTCTAATGTTTACGTGTACTAGTACAGTTTTCTTTTAAGTTTGACCAACCTTATATATAAAACTAAAGTAAGCTCCCACACGCGCACTCATCAATATGCCACCACCGCCGTTGCGCATGCCGGCGCCCGCCTGCTCCGGCCAACAATTTCTCGCCCATCACCGCCGTGTCGCCGCCATCCCTGTGCCATGAAGCCGAAGGCTCGCCCGCTCACGTCGTCTGCAGTCCCTCCTCGCGATGCCGCCGCACTGCCAAGCACGCGAGCAGCTGGTGGAGCCGCGTCTATGCACACAGCGTACGAAGAGGAGGACGAGCGCGTGCTCCAGCACGCCGGCGAGGAGGAACTAGCGTGTCATTGTCGTCTCCGCCCGCGCGGAGGAGGCGCGCATGGTGGCTGTCGCGGCGGAAGCCGGTCGCGCGCGCGTCGAGCCCACAAACCGGGTGCGGACGCGGAATCTACCTTCGAGGCCTTGAATGCCACGTGGATCCTGCAATCTGAAGGAGCAATTTGGGTCAGTCGACTCATGTGAGCCGTTTGATGCAACATGGATGGCTAGATGGGCTTCTTCCACCTCTTTTGCCGTCTTCTTCCTTCGCTCCGTCGAACTTCTTTCACAAATCGACTGACCCAAATTATACTACTAGTACGAATGTATTAAGTACAGTAGGAACACGAAGATACGAGCAGTAGTACCAACTGCAAGAAGAACAGTAGTAAGACATAGTACTAGTACTACTGTACGTACTAAAGAGTTCAAATAACGAGAAAGAACATAAACATAGTTCTGCTGGGGCCTCAGCACAACACACCCTTGAAAATAAACTAAGCAACTAGTCCGCTTGACACTGTAGTAGAACTAGCATGAGCGACGGCACTGCCACCTACTCGGAGTCCGAGTCCATGTCCTCGACTTCGTGCTCGTCCCTCTTCCTCTTCCTCTTCGCCGACGCTTCTTTGCTTGAACCGGACACTGGGCTCTGCTTCTTCATCCAACCCTTGTAGATATTTAAACAAAGGTAGGCATCCATTGCTGCGTACAGGATGTGATCTTCATCTAATGTCTTCGACTCCCATGCGTGATGAAACTCGTGATGAGGTTTCTTCAGTTTAGCGTACGAAGGATCAATCATGGCTGCTGCCAGGGTCAGCATTGAAGGTTGAGAGGAGGACACCAGGCTTTCCTTCTGGAGATCGAAGGGCTGGCCTACAACGAGACCTATCTGATGCGGGACATCCCTGTCGTTCTTAAAGCCTACAGTAACGAATTTCACTCTTTTGTCATTGAGGAAGTTCTTAAAATCCAGTCACTCAACGTCGGTATGGCATATGTGGTAGACCAAGCAAACGTTATGTACGCAAACCTGGATCACGGCGGGCTTCTTCCTCTCTTCGTCCTTTAGATCCTTCTCTCGTCCCAGGACTATGGTGTACTCAACATCTAGCCCAGCGACCCACTCATCCGTTGAACTGTTGAACATGCGTAGGAAGCGAGCAAACCATGCTTTCACCGTCTCGGATCCACGTGTGTAGATGACGATGAACTGATCGCCGGTGATGGCTCTAACCTGGTACTCAGCGGCGACCATGGAGATTTGGGAGGCCATGGATTTTGGAGGAGGGTTAGGAGAAGTCGAACTGTTGTACCCCGCAAAAAAAACTAGGAGCGAACTAATGTGAAAGGACGGGACGACTGGGAGCGAACTGTTGTAAGGTAGAAGACGGGGACGAGTAGGGCGTGCGAACGGCGTGGGGTTGCTGGCTTGCCCGGTGGATAAACAGCTGCAAGCCCCCAAAGAGTTCTCGAGAACTATGCGGGACCCACTAGATGTCATGTCTACTAGACCCATATCGTAGGCCTGACGGTATAGCTTCTGCCTGTTTGCACGCCATGCCGGCGCGTGGATGTAACTTCACTTAATTCCATCAAACGTCGGGCCTCCCACGACCTTCGCCTCCCTCGCGCGGTCGCGCCCTTTGAGACTTCGACCGGCTATAAATGAGCAATTTTTTTGCCTTTTTTTAGACAAGCAATTTTTTTGCCTACTCCGCATGCATGATACTCCCTCTGGTCCTTTTTACTCCCGTCAACCGTTTGCAAAGTGTTTGACCAAATTTATACTTATTTTTGAACACCACCTTATATTAATTAACCAGCCACACCAGTACACTCATTCGATACAAGGCGGTATGTTATTACAAGAATACCATCTAATCTATTGTCAAAGCTATACTTAGCAATTAAGTGTGCCACCTTATTGGCCGAACGGCTAATCTTTGACAATTGAAGATTGTTGATCAACTTCGAGATGCTCAACGCTTTCATCGTCAGGTCACGCATAGCAGACCTGTCATAGTCCCCCGATGCAAGAGACGCTACCACAAAAGCGCAATCAGTCTCTAAAATTACAGGATTATGAAGAGAAATACCTATGTAGAGACCGGCAATGCAAGACCTAAGCTCCGCTTCCTCCACGCTTTGACAGGCATCAATGAAATCCCACGACCAAATTTATACTAAAAATATCAATATCTACAATACTGATTATAATGAGTATAAGAACTACGTTTTATAATGAGTGTAAAAATATTGATTTGACATTGTGAATGTTGACACATTTTTCTATAAGTCTGGTGAAAGTAGAGGTACATTGACTTCAGACAAAACTTAAATGCACAATGCAGACTAGTTCCTCCGTCCAGGTGCGTGCCATGTCCTATCTTGTCATCACAACAAGTTTAGCTATTAGGCTGGCCATAGTGGGGGTAACATAAGTAGTATCATGCACTTGGGACTCGCAAACATGCTAATGTGGTAGGCAATTAAAGAAGAGAGAGATGGTTATAGTAACATAGGTAGATACCATAACATAATAAATGTGATGCTACTATGTGTCATGCATGGCAATAAATGAGACCACCTATGATACTAATCTATGATACTATGCACTATAGAGGTAGTAACATAGACTAGTAACATATGCATGTTACTAGTCTAAGTTACTCCCCACTATAACCAGCCTTAGAGTACCACCACCTCCCTTCTAGTTTAAAGGGCTCGATTCAAAAATTCCACCTACTCTTAGCAAGATAGTAGAGGCGGTGGAATAGTTTTTGAAGTCTGCAAAAGTACTCAACTAGTGCTGTCGTTCTTCACAAAAAATGTGTTTACCAATGCATGCATGAACACTAGTTACTCTAACCCCCCTCTCTTCTTTAATTCTTTGCCACATCAGCATGTTTGCTATTCCCGTGTGCATAATACCAGCTAAGATACCACCATTATGGCTAGCCTTAATCATCGCATGCAATAATTTAGTGCACCTTCAAATATGAACATGTGTGGGGCGTGTATGTTTTTAATGACTTGAGACTATACCTAGCCCGGCATGCAAGATGACTTATTATGCACCGTTCCCCATACCTGCAGGAAGCCCGTTCGTCTCCAAATCTTTTCCTCTCCATGTGTGGAAACAATATGCCTGCCAAACTCTCCTTCTCCCTCCGGCGGTCCCACCACTCCACCCCGTGTGAAAAAATCTGCATGCATGACTCTCCTCCCCCACGCTCGTCCAATCCGTTGTGACCAGCAATATTTCCACCCCTTCGCTCCCCCGTAATTTACTCCAACAAATATGCCCACGTAGCTGTTACTTAATTGCAGGTGCATTGGGTCACTGACATATGGGCCCAACAGGGGTCTGGCCCACATGTCAGTGACGCAACTGGACCTGTAGTTAAGTCAGTGCAGCTCAGTCCATATCTTACGTAGGTGTGCCATTGCTCGCTATAAATACTGCGCCTCCCACGACATCGCTATCTCCTCCCCCTCACGTTCACGTTCATCGCTATCTCCTCCCCCTCCCTCTCATGTTGACCACCATGGCATCGCCCCTCCCAAGCCCTAGGAGCCCCTCGCTGCACCGCGCGGACGGTCACGCGTCGCCGTTCTGTTCCTCGCCGCCACTAGTCGAGGAGGACGCGTCGGTATTTCGCTCCTCGCCACTATGCGACGCGTCGCCGTTCCGTTCCTCGCCGCCACAATTCGAGGAGGACGCGTCGGCGTTCCGCTCCTCGCCGTGACGCGACGCGTCGCCGTTCCGTTCCTCGCCGCCACTAGTCGAGGAGGACGCGTCGGCGTTCCGCTCCTCGCCGTGATGCGACGCGTCGCCGTTCCATTCCTCGCCGCCACTAGTTGAGGAGGACGCGTCGGCGTTCCGCTCCTCGCTGCGACGCGTCGGTGTTCCCAATCTCGCCAGCACGCGTGCCGGCGGACGCGTCGGCTCCCCGCAACGAGGTGAACGCCGCGCCGCCCGCCGAGTCCCCCAGCCTTGAGGAGCTTTGGAAAGAAATGGATGTCGCCTAGTGGGAGGCTTTGCCTCCAGCAGAGCGCGCCAAAATAGAGGCGGAGAAGAAGGCAGAGGAAGAGAAGTGCACCACGGAACAAGCTGGCTGGGAGGCCTATGTCGCGTCCGAGAGAGTCAGGCAATTGGCTCTTTGGCAGAAGGCTCGTGCGAGGGCCGTGAGGGTGGCGGAGGACGCCCGTGCTGACGCCCTGAGTGCAGTCGGGCCCAAGCGCCTCATCTACGCTTGGCGGTACGTGGACCGGGTGCACGCTTCCAGCGAGGAGGAGTACCTGCTGGCGCCGGATCACCACACCGATGAGATCGCGCTCGCCCGCCGGCAAGCCGCCAATCAGCACCTCGCGAGTTGCGAGGCTGAGGAAGAGGCGTTGTGTCGGCGCGCTGGGAAACGGCCATGCACCAGGGCACTCGTGGTGCGCCGCAAGCGCTCCTGCGAGCGCCGTGGCTTTTAGGAGGAGTATAATTTTTGTTTCGTAAGGCGATCTCATTAGTTTTGGGACGCAAATGATAAATCCCGAACATGCAGGAATTTTTAGCCTCCTTAATTAAGTATGTAAAAGGGAAAGTTTGGAAACCTTGTGTATTCGTACGCATTTTGCAAGTACGTGCATATAGCACAAACTTTGCTATATACTATCGCACTACACGTCTCTCTCGATATATGCTTGCAGACTGTGCTACTCCCTCCGTCTAGGTCAATAAGTCATCTTTGGTTGTGCACCATGACCAAGAAGGAGGGAAGACCTATACACCTAGACGGAGGGAGTACTACTATTACTTATGTACGTGCAAATGCACGTTTTAACATTACGATGCGGTTTTTTGTAAAAGTAGAAAAACAGCACTAGTCAAGCTTGTGAAACGATTCAATGCAAAACAAATGCAAAAATGCTCGTTTGATTGTTTACTTTTAGCTTCCTTCTCTGTGGTTATTTCTCTGTCGTACTTTGTACGGAGTATCTCACTGGTTGGAAAGGCATGCAAATTCCCAAACCGCTTCCTACACCCTGTATCGAATTTTTTGCCTAACAAGTTGTGCCGTGCAATTGGAATTCCAACTTGAGTACTACTACTAGTAGGAGTACCAGGGGCCAGTTCTTTTAGGCTTCTACATTAGTAATCCCATAACTACTACCTCCGTCCTGGTTTATTGGTCCCCATTGTAATCTGTGTCAAATTTTGATCATAAATTTAACTAATGAAATGTTAGTGCATGTCATTTGCACTACTCCATCCATCTAGGTGAGTAAGTCATCTTAGGCTGTGCACCGTGAACAAGGAGGAGGAGAAAATGAGAAACATTAATGTTTATTTGCTAATTAATAGTATTGCATGCAATGAACTAACCACTGCATGTCGTGTTTGATATCTCAAGTCATTAAAAGCATGCACACTCTTTATCTCTTATTGGTTGATATGTCAAGAAACAAGAAACGAGGTACGGAGTAGAAGTTAATGCACCGCGCCTAAGAGTTTTGGGATTATTTGGTTTCCGTAAGATGACTTACACACCTAGACGGAGGGATTACAATGGTGAGGAATAAACTAGTTAAATCTTTGGTCAAAATTTAGCACAAATTACAATGGTGAGGAATAAACCAGGACGGAGTAGTAGTTTAGAAGCCCAAATAAATGAGTGAGGCGCCTTATTGTTACTCTCCACTGTGACTAGTCTTGTGGGAAAAGCTGGGGAAGCCGCCAAAAGAACTGGCCCTAGGAGTAGTAGCCAGGGATCGAGTGTGCGAGATGAACCGGAGAAAGTAAATGCAGAGAGATGAAATGCAAAAAAGACGGAGGGATGTGATGGTTGCTTGTTCGTTTATTTTACCAGGCCACTTATTACTGGGAGTGGTTGGGTTTTGTGATATGACGGCTTTACTGCCGCGCCACGGGCGGGGTGAGAGGTGAGACTCCCGTGCAGCGCCGCCCTCTACACTTGTACTACATTGGTCGTGGTTTATTAGCCCCCCATTGAATTTGACTGAAGATTTAACTGACAAAATGTTAGTGCATGTCAACAAAAACTATATCGCTGGATTCGTATTTGAACATAGTTTTGAATGATATAATTTTAGGTGACATGCATCAGCATTTATCGTACTATATATAATGTTAGTTCAATTCTTGGTCGTACTAATCTATAGTAGTAAGGTGCCCGTGCGTTGCACCGAAGAGTGAAATGCATTGATCGGGGAGTTGTTTATTTTGACAAAGGATGTGGGGGTCATCTCATGTGTAACGGGTATCGATAGGTTTCTTCGGATATTATTTCATCTCTAGAGCTCACAAACATCCGGGTGAAATAGATAAAAAGGTATCTTTTGCAAACAAAAGCGTTCAACTGTTCAAACTGCATCCAAAACTTGCGAAGAAATAACACTTATTGTGCTTTGCAAGAAATGATCTTTAAGAATTAGTTTTTGAGTATCGATTGTTATACAAGTTGGCTATAGATGACATGGCACTTTCTTATAGTCAACAGTTGGCAATACTATTAAGTAATATTAACCATGCCCTTATACACCTAGACGGAGGGATTAAATCAGGATGACTTGCAAGCGGGCAGAGGAGATGTAAGAAATGGTTCATCGTAAGTCTTTCACCAGTACTGTAGTAAAAATTCATACATGGAAGATTCTAGACTAAACCATAAACGGATACACTTTTATTCATGCGCGATGCTCCAATAGAGCAAGATCCTGCATGGAAGTCTCCACATGCTTAGACAACGGATTACATTGAGCGAAGACTAATGATCAACATTTAACTTGATAATGCGTATGTCCAGGTGAACCTCCTTGGAGTCCCCGTGCACCGCGTCGGCGGGCAAAGGATGCCATGGGTTTTCCAAGTCCACATTGGCGGGATAGTCCCAGCTCCCCAAAGTCCAAGTCCGTTCGATGAGGCCGGTGTCGCCGCCCACGCGACCCGGAGGGATAGTAACACTGACCACGCACCCGTACATCGGCCTCGTGTCAGTGTCAGCGTCAGCGGCGTCGCCCCTGACGCACATTACAGAGATGGGGCGGCAGCCTGCGCGGGCCTCGCCGGTGCCCACGATCAAGAGGAAGACACTGCCGTCCTCCTCCGAGACTAGCAGGCGGCGGTGATCCTCCAGCGACTCCGGCATGGTGAATGGGTAGCACGTCTCGTACTTGATGTTCTCAGCCAAGGGCCAGCAGTGACCGCTGCACGCATCCGTGAGGTGATGCACCATGTCCGCTGGCGAGCCACAAAACGGCCTCGGGCACTCATAGCAGTGGACGAAGGCCTCCTTGGAGGCATCGACCAGGCCGTCCATGAAACGGGAGTGGCTGTAGGGGACATTGCGCCAGTTGAATATATGAGCAAGTTACTACGAGATTTAATCTGAATAAGCACAAAACAAATCATGACGGCTATAACAGAGATGAAACTAATCATGTGGACTAGCATAGTAGTAGGATACAGAGTAGAAACATGAATTCTACCACGATTTCGAACAGGAAGGACAGAAACACATACGGTGCAACGGGAGCAGCACCGTTGGCATTGAGGTTGTCGCCCATGTCCAAACACCACGTAGACACGGTCTTTGAGCACGGTTCGTAGTCGTTCCACGCTCGGGCATTGAAGTTTTTAACTATTTTAGATTAGAATATACTACTCCTCCGGTGCTAGTAGTAGAGCAGAGTCCTACTCTACTACTCTACTCAAGAAAGTTAGGGCATAGCACTGTAGGGAGTACCAGTACTGTGATCACTCAAGCAAGTTGTCTGGCATCGACATGACGCTACGCTGCTGGTATGTGTCTCGTAAGTCAAGCGGCGTGCTATAGTCATCATCACCTGTCCACTTCCCGCAGCACATATTCGCTTCTCCATCTTTGTCCGCACATAATCTCGTCCAATCTTCCATCCCCGCTAAGGCGCGTCCCCCCTCGTCCGAAACCCAATCACTAACAATGGTAGAACCGAGCAGCGTCCGCCGAAAGAGTGGCTGGAATTCGCTCCCCATAGAGGTAATCAAGCTCATTGTTTCGCGTGTGGACAATCTCAGTACCATGCCGCTCGCCACGTGCTCGTCGGGGCTGTACCGTTTACTCAAAGCCCTCAGGCCGGAGCTTTTTAAGCCAGATCCTTGCTTGCTGATGCCGCCTGATCTTCAAAAACGGTGTGTCACGCAGCATAACGATCGTAGGGTGGTAAGCATCCACCCCCTTGACTGCGATCCGATCCCCGTCAGCCTCAACTACATTAACGGTATGTACTGGGTCGGCATGGACACGTCTTGGATGGTGCTCGTCGACGGTCGCGTCAGCTGGATGCTCGTGGAGGTCTACACCCGGCAATTGATCCCCCTTCCTTCGATTAACACTGCACTGCTTTGGCACCGCGACCCAGAATACTCGGAATCTTATAGTAGCCAACATGATACCAAGTTTGATTTGCTCAAGGTTGTAATCTGCCAAGTGCCCACAAGATCTGCGAATTATAAAGACTTCAGGCTAATTGCGTTCTTCAACCGCGGTCTCGCCTATCTGACAGGTCACTACGGTAAGTGGATAAATCTGCACGTCCATCGCAGGATCATACATCCTCCATGGTTCTCTGATGCCATTGAACACAAGGACTTCATTTACGCTGTCGACTCCTTCTATGGCTGGACGTATTGCTGGCCTACTCCAGTCATCGCTACAAATGGCTGTTACAGCAGTATGTTACTTTCCTATGATATCATGATGGCTTGCTTATATTACTATCTACATTTGCTGAAAAAATATTCATGCTCATAACATGATGTTCTTAAGATTGACTAAATCAAGAGCCCTTTTTTATTTGACTCCAACTTGATATGATGTTGTAGGCCGCCTGGTGTCCCTACCCTTCCTAATCCCAGAACCTTTCAAAGAAAAGCGGCATGGCAGTTGCAGGTGGTTCCTGGCTCGATCAGATGACGGCGAAAGATTAATGATCGTTTGCACGTACTAGATGTGTTGTTTCGCGGAATACAATCACAGTCACTGCAAGGTCTTTGAGCAGGATCCCAGCTTCTCTGGGCCTTCAGGAATTTTTGACTGGAGGCTGGTAAGTAGCCTTGGTACACGCTCTTTGTTTGTCAGCCTGAATTATCCGATTAACCAGGAGATAACCGACGGCAAGGATCATGATGGCACCGCGGTTTCGTTCATCAGGCAAAATTGTGTGTACATAGCGTACCATGCGTCTCTGCATGCACCATACCCTGATATGTGCCGCCACGCTCTGCAGCCCAAAGTAGGAGAGAGGGTCGCAAGTATCAGACTTCGACCTGCTAGCTGGAGTTTCCCCCGTCAGGCACCCATCTGGTTCAAGCCGTCAGCCAATCTCCACAGCTTAATAAATAGTAACGTCTAACCGAGCCAGTTAGTTAGATGCGTACACTTGGTGTAGTAGGATCTTTATTTAGTTTGATGCATACACTTGTTCTTTCTTGGTAGCCCTTTTGTAATGATGGCTGATGTTTGGTTTGGAAGAGAGAGCCGCGTCTTCACTCTTCTGGCCTGCTTACTGCTTCTGTTGCACCCCCAGCCCTGGTTGCTGCTGCTGCTGTTTTCAATGTACAATCAGTAGTATATTTCGTCTGTTGGTTGAATAAATGTGTTGTTAGAACGACAAACACAATGTTTTGGAAGTCGTTGCACGGTTCGATCCTTTAGTGCCCCGTACCGTACGTAGCGCATACTATTTTTCGTACGAAATACATTTTCCACTTGTTGATAACATGCAGCCCACTGATGAAGGCCCAATAGAGAAGCCCATAGTTAACTGGAAGGGAGGATCTCAAATGAATCCGGCCCAGGTACATGCTCATGGTCCCCTAAACATAAATAAGTAAAAAAATAAATAAATAAAGCTAAATGCTCATGCACCAGTTCTTTGGGAAAATAGGTAGCCCAGTATTTCTTTTTGAAGAATACCCAAGCTAGGCCTATTTGTTTTCTCCGAATTACTGGGCTGCAAATCTTTCAAGGCGAGGAGGGATGCATTCCGGCCTGGCTTAAGAGTATGGTCAATGTCTGTTAAAAGTAATATCAAAAGGGGTTGAAAATTCCAAAAAAAATTATAGCAAATGGGATATAAGTTTCTTTTTTTGTTTTTGTTCTTCGCTGATATCTTATACGTATTTCATTGGATTTAACATGACATAGTACTAATTTATTTTTAAATTTGTTTTAGTATGGCTATTAATTTTTGGATTAAGAATATTTCGTTCCCCAGCAAAAAAAATTCAAATTTTCAAAATTTCCCACATATTTAGTTAAGTTTTTGACCCTGGTACGGACCAGAAAATGGCCAGCAATTCTAAAAATGGAAAAGGGCTGTAATAAATTCCATATGAATTCAAAAATAAGTAAAAATTATAAAAATAATAGCAAATGGGCTGTACACGCCACGGATTTCGAGGCTGACTTGTTTACGCAAGGCTTTGTCAGTGAACACACGATTCTAGCAGCACCGACTGTTGGATGTCCATCCAACGGCCGACGTGCTTCTTCAATCTCTGATCTTCCTGCTCCAGCCGCCTAAACTAGCGCCGGCGGGACTGCCTTCTCCCTCCTCTTGTGGCCCGCTGTGATGCCGTGCAGGCTTCCCCGGGCCACCCTACTCCCTCTGCTGGCCTGGCCGCACGCAATCAACTGCCTACTTATTACGTGAAAAAAATGATTCCTCCCACTGACATCTGGGGCGCACCAGTTGGGAGGCTGACCTGTGGGCCTACTAAGTTGACGCATACGCAGGGCTTGTCAACTTAGTCAACAAACGATTCTAGCAGCAGTAACCATTGGATTTGAATCGAACGGTCCTGCTGCTTCTTCAATCGCTGCTCTTCTTGCACCAGCCGCCCAAACCAGCGCCCGGGAGACCGCCTGCTCCTGCCTCCAGTGGCCGGCTGTGCTGCCGTTGAGGCCTCATCGCCCCCTACTACTCCCACCGCTAGCTAGGCCCTGCGGCGACGGCAGCCTCACACCGCAGCCGAACCAGTGAACCCTCGTACTCCTCTCCGCGTGGGCATCCACTGCTGCGTCTTCCCCGGCTCCGCGTCGTCCCCTTCCTAGGCCTCGCCGTCGTCCACCGCATTGGTGCTCTCGGCGCGGCGTGGTCAACGTGGTTAACGATATTCCATCGAAAGCGTACTGTACGTGGAGAGGCTGACAGCTGGGTCCACGGCCACAACCCAGTTTTTTTGTGACTTGCCAAGTAAGTCGCTTTGTTACGCCTGTTGGGCTGCAAATCTTTCAAGACGAGGAGAGCTTTCATTCGGCTGGCCGAGAAAATGGCCCATCAGTAATGAGAAATGGGTTGTACATTTTTAAAACACATCAAACCGACAATTAGTTTCAAATATCTTTTTTTTCATTTCGAGATTTTAAATTACATTAATTTTTATGCGTGGAGAATTTGTTGGATTTTATATTGATATACATTTATTTTTAAAATCAGTTTGAATGTGAGTCAAAATTTCAGGATTAAAAACAGTTCGGACCGCACCGAAATATGCAAAATTTCGTATAATTTTTTAACCGTGGCCACAATATGGGCTGTAATGCTAACAAAAAGAATATGGGCTCCAAAAAAACCTTAATAATTAGCAAATGGGCTGTAAATTATTAGAAATAATGGCAGATGGGCTGTATGCTGTTTTCCACAGATTTGAGGCTTTCCTAAAAAAAGGTTGACGCACAAGCAGTGACTGTTGGATGGCCATCAAACGGCCGTCATGCTTCTTCAATCTCTGCTCTTCCTGCTCCAGCCGCTCAAACAAGCGCCGGCGGGACTGCCTGCTCCCTCCTCCCCATGGCCGGCTCTGCTGCCGCGCAGGCCTCACCGCCCCACCGTACTCCCATCGCTGGCCTAGCCATCCCTCTACTCACCCACACCTGCTATTATTCTTCGGCGACGTCAGACGAACCATTAAACCCTCATACAGTCGTACTCCCCTCCGCGTGGGAAACAACTGCCGAGTCTTCCCTGCCTCCGTGTCGTTCCCTTCCTAGGCCTCGCCGTCGTCCACCGCCCTCGTGCTCTCGGCGCGTCCTGGTCAACATGGTCAACGACCGACATGCATCTGAAGTGGACTGTACGTGGAGAGGCTGACAGCTGGGTCCACGGCCGCACGTGTCGGAGTAAATGGCCACGGGTAGCCTAACCGACTCCCCCTGGCTCTTCGAAAAATTATCAGGCCATTCGAGCCTTCAAGCATACAGAGCACAGGGTCGCCTTCCCCCGGCCGGCTATCCCCAGGGCCGACTACCAGAAGGCGACCCGGCCTCAGAAACCTTCCCGAAGAAAGCTACGAGATGGCCGACTCCAGGAAGCCGGCCCCAAGAGGACCGACTCCCAGAAGCCGGCCATGAAGAAAGCCGACTCCCAGAAGCCGGCCAAGACTGCACCCACCAAGACTGCATCCACATAACGGTGATAAGACGGGGCGTGGCCGCAGTACAGCCCACTACCCCCGAATCCCAGAACAGGCATGGTCACAGGGCACCGTACGGATCAGCCATCACCCGTCCGGCGCGGCACTGTAGCGATGTTGACCTCGATGTCACCCACGACAGGTGCCAGTACGGCCCGCGGGCGGCAGGCCCCTTTAGCCAGAGAGGCGCTCGAAGGCGGCCCAGCCTCTCCTAGTCGGCCAGGGGCGTAGCCGGCTCCCATTAGCCGGCTACCTCCCTCCCTCGAAACATGTGCCTCATTAAGGAGACAAGACGAGGTGAGGCTACAGTGAGAGCCCGCAAGGCGGCGGCACTGTAGCCACGCTTACCTCGACCAGTCGGCGGGCCCCAATGGCCGGCGGAGAAGCCGGTGAGCATAGACACTAACGGCTGGGACCCGCGCCCAGCCGGATTACCATTGTACCCCTGGGGGGTAGGCCTATATAAGCCCCCCGGGACACCCATGCAAAGGGTTGATCTCATAGAGTTTCACACACCACATAGAGAGAAAAGGAGAGCTAGCCTTGCCCTTCTTCTTCCTCTAGCCAAACAGCTCAAGGAGCACTTGTAGCTACTTGTATTGATTTAGTGATCATGCGGAGACCCCGCAGAGCAGGACTAGGGGTGTTATCTCCACGAAGAGCCCCGAACCTGGGTAAGATCCGCCGGTGTGCATGTCTTCGCCTTATCCCGTTTCCAGGCACCGGCGATGTCTTACTGGCTCCCACAATGATAAGCCACCCGGTTGCATATGTCGCACCTACCACCCGACATTTGGCGCCCACCGTGTGGCCAGGTGCACCGTCGTCTGGAGACCTGTTCTGGACGGGAACCCTTTTCCTCCCCCCGCGAGCGTAGCCAGCCTGCTACGCCCGATGGCGCTTGCCTTGACGCGCTGCAAGGCGTCGACGACGCCTACGCGGTGAGCTGCCTCGCCAACCTTCTTGGCGAGACTCGCATCTCTGACGAGCCCATGTCCGACGCGGGCACAGACTACCCCGAGAGCCGCCTCGTCAGCCTCCTCGACCAACTTCACGTCTCCAGCAAGCTTGCTGTGGACTTGGAGTCGGTCGGCTCCACCGACCCGATGCTTGTCGACTCCGACACGGCATCGCTCGACGCCTACCCCTCCGACGTGGTAATCTTCGATGACCCTCTCCCTCGAGCCGACAGTGGCAGCAGCACTGTCACTGAGGTGCTGGTCATCAGCCACGGCGCCGACTCGGGCGAGAACGCCCATGACGCCCTACAAGCGGCGATGCATGACTTGTCCGTCCCCATCTCGGCCGACGCCGACGCCGAGACTCTGGAGGCACGCCGCCTCGCCCTCATCGCGGAGGGCCAGAAGATAGCCTCCATGAGACGCCTCACTGAGGCTCACCAGCGTGAAGTCGACCGCGCCGCCTTTGGTACGCCGCCTCATGGCGGGCCGAGCCGAGCCGGCCTCGTCAAGAAGCGTGGCGCGGCCATCGCCAGCATGCTGGGGGCAGACCGCCTAGTCTACGCCACACCGCTCGAGAATCTGCGAGCCGCTCAGGCGGCCGCAGAAGAGCTGAACAGGCTGGGGGCTGATGAGCTCCCCTACATGACAAGGCGCATCCAGCAGCTGGTCGACGCGGCCGCAGAGCGGCATGAAGACGGCGCCGGCACTAAGAGTCCTCCCCCACACCGAGAACATGCCGCGACATCACGGTCGCCGACTGCGAGCGGCGCCCGCGCAAGGAAAGACAAGGAGCCGGCTGCTAGCCGCAGCCAGACTCGAATCACCATCGAGCGCGACGCAGAAGGCCGCCCTCGAGCGGTGGAGCACCAAGGCAATCCGCCTCCTCCCCCAACTTGTGGGGAGAGATATCTACCCCCGCCGCCTGTCACACATCCGACTCTCGGTGGCCGACTAGGCCACCGCGAAGGAGTCGGCGAGAATGACGCCTGCCACCGGATCGACCGCCTAGCACGATCCCTGGCGCTAGAAGAAGAAGACGATGATGGCCCGCCTTGCTTTGGCCCCCGCATCCGCGATGAGCCCTTCCCCAAAGGGTTCTCGCTCCCCAGAGACACGCCCAAGTACAACGGCTCTGTGAAGCCGGAAGATTGGCTGATCGACTACTCTACCGCTGTCAGCATAGCAAACGGCAACAGGCGCGTACCCGTGAAGTACGTCCCTCTCATGCTGCAAGGCACGGCACGCACCTGGCTAAACAGCCTCAAGCCCTACAGCGTCAACAGCTGGCTGGACTTCACGGAGGTCTTCGTCCGCCACTTCACCAGTTCGTACAAACGGCCTCGCAAGCCCTGCCAGCTCTCCTTGTGCGTCCAAGGACCCAACGAATCGACTCGCGACTACCTCACGCGGTGGGCCGAGCTCCGCAACTCCTGCGAGGGGGTGCACGAGGTTCAAGCCATAGAATACTTCACCGCCGGGTGTCGAGAGGGCACTCTCCTTAAGCACCGACTCCTCTGCGACGAGCCGGCTACCCTCGACGAGCTGCTGGTCATAGCAGACAAGTACGCCACGGCCGACTCCTCGATGAAGACCGAGCTCCGAGTGGACGCCTCTGGGAAGGTGCTCGCTCCGGCTCCCAAGACGCCAGCTGGTGACTCCAACCGATGCCCCTACCATAACAACCACAAGCGCAAGGCCCCTATGCCGCCTTCCACCAGTTGGCAGGTGGCCACTGTCGAAGATGAGCAGCCCGAAGAGCGGCCAGCTCCCAAGAAGAAGGGCGGCAGGCCGGCTTGGCAGCCGCCTTCTCCTACGAGCAGACTCTCGATGCCCCCTGCAAGTTTCACAGCAGCGCGAAGCCGTCCAACCACACGACCCGGAAGTGCCACTGGCTCACACGGATCTCCAAGGGTGAGGGGCTGGTGCCGCCTCCGCCTCCCGGCCCGCCGCCTCCAGCCCCCCAGCAGCCGGCTACTCGACCAGCAGTCGCAGCCATTCAGGATGAGTTCCCAGATGAGCACGCCGCCTACGTCGTCTTCACGAGCCAGGTTGAAGACAAGCGCAGCCGGCGCCGACAACACCAAGAGGTCAACGCGGTCGCCTCCAGCAACCCCGAGTTCATGCATGGAGCCGGGACGATCACCTAGAGGTGATGCCGTCTCCTGGCTCCTACGCGTTGGTGTTGAACGTCACCCTCGCGACGGAGAGGCGAGTTGCCCGATTCTCCCGCGTGGTGATTGATGGCGGAAGCAGTATCAACATACTGTACCGCGACACCATGGAGAAGTTGAACCTCAAGGCGAAGCAGCTCATGCCAAGCCGGACCGTGTTCCATGGCATCGTACCCGGCCTGTCTTGTTCCCCAATCGGCAAGATCAAGATGGACGTTCTCTTCGGAGACAAGGATCACTTTCGTCGAGAAGCAATCTGGTTTGAGGTAGTGGACCCAGAGAGCCCTTACCACGCCTTGCTTGGCCGACCTGCCCTGGACAAGTTCATGGCTGTGCCCCACTACGCCTACCTTAAGATGAAGATGCCGAGCTCGAAGGGGATCATCACTGTAGCCGGCGATACAAGAAGTCCATCGAGTGCGCTGCAGCCAGCAGCCGGCTGGCCGAGTCCCTCATGGTTGCAGAAGAGAAGAAGATGCTGGAGCGAGTTGTGGCCATGGCCCGCAAGCAGCCGGCCCTGTCCCCCAACCCCAAGTAATATGATGCTCAGGGCTCCTTCCAGCCGGCCAAGGAGACGAAGAAGATACCTCTGGACCCGGAGAAACCCGGAGAGGTTTGCTGTCATTGGCGCAAACCTGGACAGTAAATAGGAAGGCGAGCTCGGCGACTTCCTCCGTGAGAATCGAGACATCTTTGCATGGTCCCCAAAGGACATGCCGGGTGTTCCGAAGGATTTCGCCGAGCACAAGTTACACATCCGAGCAGACACGAAACCAGTCAAGCAGCCTCTCCGCCGACTGTCGGAGGAGAAGAGAAGAACCGTAGGAGAAGAGATAGCCCGGCTCCTGGCCGTCGGCTTCATTATGGAAGTGTTTTTCCCAGAGTGGCTTGCCAACCCGGTCTTGGTGTTGAAGAAGAACAACAAATGGCGTATGTGTATAGACTACACTAGCCTCAACAAAGCCTTCCCCAAAGATCCGTTTGCCCTACCACGGATTGATCAAGTGATAGACTGCACAGCCGGATGCGAGCTGTTGAGTTTCTTGGATGCCTACTCAGGATACCACCAGATCAAGTTGGATCCGGCTGACCGCCTGAAGACCGCCTTCATCACACCGTTCGGAGCTTTCTGTTACCTGACTATGACATTCGGCTTGAGGAATGCCGGTGCCACTTTTCAGCGTTGCATGCAGAAATGCCTCCTCAAGCAACTCGGCAGAAATTCCCACGTCTACGTAGACGATATTGTGGTGAAGACGAAGAAGCACGGCACCCTGCTGGAAGACCTCAAAGAAACATTTGCCAACTTGCGCCGATTCCAGATCAAGCTCAACCCCGAGAAATACGTGTTCGGAGTACCAGCCGGCTAGCTTCTAGGCTTTTTGGTCTCCGAACGCGGCATTGAGTGCAACCCTGTGAAGATCAAGGCCATTGAGAGAATGGAGATTCCCACCAAGTTGCGAGACGTTCAGAAGTTCACCGGGTGCCTGGCCTCCCTAAACCGCTTTATCAGCCGGCTAGGGGAGAAGGCTCTCCCCTGTACCGGCTCATGAAGAAATCCACTCACTTCGAGTGGAACGACCAAGCAGACCAAGCCTTCCATGAGTTGAAGAAGATGCTGACCACTCCACCTGTCCTGGCGGCGCCGACTGAGAAGGAGCCCATGCTCCTCTACATTGCCGCGACTAGCCGAGTGGTCAGTACAGTCATCGTGGTCCAGCGCCCGGAAGAAGGCCGAGCCCAGTTAGTCCAGAGGCCGGTATATTATTTAAGCGAAGTACTGTCCACCTCAAAACAAAACTACCCGCACTACCAGAAGATGTGCTATGGAGTGTACTTCGCCGCCATGAAGCTGAAGCCCTACTTTCAAGAGCATCCCATCACGGTCATATGCACCGCCCCGCTTGTCGAGATCATAGGCAGCCGGGATGCATCCGGCCGGGTGGCTAAGTGGGCCATTGCGCTGGCTCCTTACACAATCTTCTACCAGCCCCGCACCGCCATCAAGTCCCAAGCATTGGCCGACTTCCTTGTCGACTGAGCTGAGATGCAGTACCTACCACCGGCTTCCCGACTCCACTCATTGGCGGATGCACTTTGACGGGTCCAAGATGCGCACCAGCTTGGGAGCCGGCATCGTCCTCACCTCTCCCAAAGGCGACAAGCTCAGATACATGCTGCAAATCCATTTTGCCGCCTCCAACAATGTGGCTGAGTACGAGGCGCTCATACACGGGCTCCGGCTAGCCAAAGAGCTCGGCATACGCCGGATCCTGTGTCATGGCGACTCGGACTTGGTGGTCCAGCAGTCATCTGGCGACTGGGATGCCAAGGATGCAAACATGGCGAGCTATCGATTCCTCGTCCAGCAGATCAGTGGATACTTTGAAGGGTGCGAGTTCCTTCACGTGCCACGGGCCGACAACGACCAAGCAGATGCCCTGGCACGGATCGGCTCCACCCGACAGGCTATACCAACCGGTGTCCCTCTCCAGCGCCTCCTCAAACCGTCTATCAAGCCGTCTCTAGAATCGGACTCTATCTTCGTACCGCCCGCCCCTGATGCAGCCGGATCCATCTGGAGGAGCCCAGCAGGTGGCTCGGGGACTTCGACAAGCGGCTCGGGGACTGCCGTAGTCGCACCCGGCTCGGGGACTTCAGAACCCCGCCCGGGGACTGCAGCAGTCGGCCCGGGGACTGCGGCGGCACAAGAAGCGGTGGCCGACTCCAACTCTCCACCACCCTACCCACCCACCCGGGTCACACTGGCCATACTAACAATAGAAGAAGTCACAGCTCCATCATGGGCCCAGCCCATCCTCAACTTCCTAGTCAACAGAGAGCTGCCGACTGATGAGATCTCGGCAAGACTAGTGCAACGCTGAGCAGGAGCATACGCAATAATAAACAGAGAACTTGTCAAGCATAGCGTCACTGGAGTCTTCCAGCGCTGCGTCGAGCCAGAGAAGGGCATAGCAATCCTCAAGGATATCCACCAAGGCGAATGCGGCCACCACGCAGCCTCAAGGTCACTTGTCGCCAAAGCTTTCCGCCATGGTTTCTTCTGGCCGACTGCTTTGGAAGATGCCAAGGAATTAGTCAAATGTTGTAAAGGATGCCAAGTCTTCAGTTCCAAGCAACACCTGCCGGCTTCTGCACTCAAGACCATCCCCCTCACCTGGCCCTTTGCCGTTTGGGGGCTGGACATGGTGGGCCCATTCAAAACAGCCCACGGCGGCATGACACATCTGCTTGTCGCCGTGGACAAATTTACCAAGTGGATTGAAGCAAAGCCGATCAAGAAGCTGAACGGGCCGACTGCCGTGACATTCATCGCAGACATCACTACTCGGTATGGTGTGCCACACAGCATCATCACCGGCAATGGCACAAAATTTACCAAGGGAGCACTGGCACGTTTCTGCGCGACACAGGGCATCCGACTGGACTTAGCGTCCGTTGCCCACCTGCAGTCAAACGGCCAGGTCGAGCGAGCAAACGGCCTCATCCTCTCCGGCATCAAGCCCCGACTGGACGTACCACTGGAGCGTTCGGCCGGCTGCTGGCTCGATGAGCTGCCGTCTGTCCTCTGGAGTCTGCGTACTACCCCAAACAAGTCAACCGGCTTCACTCCGTTCTTCCTTGTATATGGTGCCAAGGCTATCATCCCAACTGACATCGAGTTCTACTCGCCTCGGGTCACCATGTACACGGAGGCGGAGGCCAAGGAAGCACGAGAAGACAGCGTCGACCTGTTGGAAGAAGGCCGGCTGTTAGCACTCAGCTGGTCCGCCATCTACCAGCAGGGTTTGCGCCGTTACCACAACCGGAAGGTCAAGCCAAGATCCTTCCAAGAGGGCGATCTTGTGCTCCGGCTGATCCAGCGAATAGCCGGCCAGCACAAGCTGTCGGCCCCTTGGGAAGGCCCTTTCGTCGTCAGCAAGGCACTAGGCAACGACTCCTACTACCTGATCGACGCACAGAAGCCAAGAGCACGCAAGACGGATGATTCCGGCAAGGAGTCGGAACGACCATGGAACGCTCCTGAGAAGATTTTACAGTTAAAAGCAGTATGTATCATGCTACCTTTTTGTATTAAGTACGAGACAACGGGCCCCCCGAGGCGCACTCGGGGACTGCCCTCCTTTATCTATGAATGACGAGTGTCATACTCATGAATGTATTAGTACATTTGATTTTCTATCTGGCACCAGGTTCGACTAGTCGGCCCGGGGACTGGCCGCCTTAAGTTATATTAAAAGTTCTACCTGAAGTCAGACAAGTAGTGTGCCAGCACCCGAGCCCTCTCTTGTTGAAAGTCGCAGCTCGAAGAACCGACTATCCGACTGGCAAGACCCAAAGGCAGAAAGGATGCCCACACGAAAAATGGCTAAGGACTAACGAACTTATATAACACAAGCCGGCCTCCAACCACGCCTACCGGCTGTCAAAACAGCCGGCTGGCCGGCCTCCCAGTCACTTCGCTACAATCCAACAAAGCTAGAGTACTTGCCCTCCCAACTGGCCAAGCACTTCTCCAGCCACAGACTGCAGAGCAGCTGTCCGGCTGGGAAGGCGGCAACCAAGGGAGGGCGGCAAAGGAAACAGCCGAAGGACCACAAGCAAAGAACAAGGGAAAGCCAAACGCATGCATAATTATATTTACACATAAGGCCTTCAACAGGCCGACAGTCAATATAGTTTGAATACACCCCCAGTGGGTGGAACTGTGCAAACTTAACAAAATACTGTTCCAAGAGTAATAAAACAGGAAAGTAGAGGCAGCAGATTAGACTAAGGGCGCAGTAGAGGAGCCGGGCTGGTCGGTGGAGACGGTGGCACCGGCAGGAGGAGTGGCCGGCTGACGAGTCTCGGCTTGATCATCGCCGGCTGCAGGCGGTGCGCTCGCACGTGCCTTGTTGCTGGAGGCGCGGTCAAGCTGAGGCTGACCGGCCGCTCCACCATCTGGCGCGGCGTCTTCACCCTCCTCCCCCTCCTCGCCCTCGTCGCTGGAGTCAATCTCCTCCGCCGAGTCCTCGCCATCTGCCGGGTTCAGCCCGAACCACTCCTCCGGCTGGGCAACGCCGTTGTCGTCCACCTCAGGAGCAAAGGCGCTGGTGTCGGTGTAGTCGGCGACCGCCGAGGCTCCCTGGATGATAGCCGGCCGCACCGGCTCCAGCTCCATGTCGGCCTCCTGCCGCCAGGTGGCCAGCTGGTCCAAACTCAGCTCGAGATACCAGGCCTTAACGAACTCCAGCGCCCGCCTGGCGCCGGACCGAGCCGCAGAAGCCTTCCAGGCCTCAAAGCGGCCGGCCGCCACCTCCAGCCAGTCGGCAGTCCGACTGGGGGTGCGGGGAATCACCTCACCGGGCCAGAGAGCAGCCAGCACCTGCGCCCCAACACGCTGAAGCCGGCGGAGCATGCGGTGAGCCGGCTGGAGGCGGGCTTGAATCGCCAAGAGCTATTCCTCCAGCGATCAGCGAGCGTTCGGCGCGATCTTGGCGCCAGCCTGCCTTTACGCCTCGCGGTGGGCCTCGACGACCTGGTTGGCGGCAGTAGAGTAGCCAGGGAAGTACTCTGCGCAAGAAAGAAAGAGAAAGAAGAGAAAAATACCAAGTCAAAAAATGAACCAAACGGCAAGCGGCAAGCAAGGGACGAAGAAGAGGGCGGCCTACCGTCCACCAAGTCTTCGATCTGGCCGTAGCCGTTGATCAACGACTGCCTCGCCTCGGCCCAGCTCGCTGCCTCCGTCTCATATTCGGCTTGAAGGGCGGCCTCGCTGTCCTGCATCGCCTTCAAGGCCGCCTTGTGGCTCTCCTCCTGGTCGGCTAGCCTCTTGGCCAGGCGGTCACGCTCCTGGGCCAAGGCGTCAAACTCGGCTTCCTTGGCGCGAAGGGCGGCCTGAGTCCCACCCAGCTGCTCCCTCAGTTTGGCGTTGGCCGCTGCAGGCATGGCAGAGAAGAAAGAAGCAATAAGGAAGAAGTCGTCAAGAAAGATCCGCCCCGACTGCTCAGCAGTCGGCCCGAATCTCGGGGACTACACCCAGTGGGTGCGCTGACGCGCCCCCACATGAGATAAAAGATGAAGCACTTACCCCGGCTCTCAGATAGATCAGCATTCTTCTGGGTCAGCTCCCGAGCCTGGGAGTTGAAGGCAGCTGCGCGGAGGTTGTGGTAGTCCTGCAAGTCAGGCAGAGAAGTGAATGAGAACAAGATAGCAAACAAAGCCCGCTAAGAAGTTCCAAGCCGCCTGCTCAACAGCCGACTCGGAACTCGGGGACTACACCCAGTGGGTGCGCTGACGCGCCCCCACGGAAGAAACCAAGATCAAAAAAGCAAAAACGGGAAGACTTACCCGAATGGCCGCCCGCGTCGCGAGGAACTCGTCATTGCATTGCCTCAGCACTGCGGCCTGGGACTGAAGCCGGTTCCGGACTTCTTGCGCCGCCACATTCACCACGGCCGTCCCTCCACCCGACGTCCACCCCGAGCTGGCGCTGGCCGCCTCCACGTCCCGGGCCGACGAGCTGGAGCCCGCGGCCTTTTGCGGGTCCGAAGTGGCCTTCCCCGCGCGCTGGCGCGATGGCGACTGGACCACCAGGTCCGTCCTTGCAGCCGGCTCGCCCCCAGCCGGTTGTGCAGGTGGCGCGTTAGGCCGGCTGCCTTGGGCCGCCCCAGTCGGCGAGGACGGTGCCGCCTCCCTCTCCGGGACGACGACGTCATCCCCTTCTCTCTCCAACCCTGGCAGGTCGCCACTGGCTTCCTCCGGCGGGGGCTCCGGGACCTCGGGCGCCGCGACATGCAGAGGGGTGACAAGCAAGGCCCCCTCCGCTGTTGCCGCAACCGCAGCCTCCGCTTGGGACTTGGCCGCCGCGTCGGCACGCGCCTTCGCTGACTCCTCCTCCTGTGCCGCCTTGGCGGCAGCCGCCCTCAGCTTCTCCGCCTCCCGCTCCTCCCGCGCCTCCCGCGCATTTCGCTCCGTCGCCTCCTGAAGCTCGGCACGGGGGTCCACACGGCGGGTGCTCCCAGATCCTCCCGGTGATCCAACCACGGAGGCGGCAGCAACCCGCTCAAGAGAAAGCGGAGCCCTGATTTTTGAGTTAGGGCAAGGATTCTGAAATCAACAAGAAAAGAAGAAAGAGTATGCAAAAGAATATACACTTACGCTGACACCGTCTGCGGCTGCTTCACCACCTTGCGGAAGCGGGCCGCCTTCGCGGCCGCCTCATCCCGCCTGGTCGCCGCCGCCCCGCCCTTGGGATTCTTCGGCCGACTGCCGAACAAGCCCGACGTGGCCCGGTGCTTCTGCCCGCCGGCCCGAGCAGGCGGCGCGGCGGAGGAACCCGTGCCATGGCCGGACGCCGGCTGGCGGCATGGGACGATTTCCGCCTCGTCGTCATCCGGCCAGTCGTCGAAGCTGACTCCAAGCCTAGAGCCGCCTGCTTTGCCGCCGGCTTCGCCGCCACCCGCCTCGGTGTTGTCGTCCATGGCGCCGCCCCCAAGTCGTGGTCCTCCAAGTCATGCTCCGCCCGGTCGGGAAGAAATCGGCGATCCGCCTCCAACCCGGCCGCAGGTCGAAGGAGAGGGCTCTGCCAAGACGTGCCGACTGGTCAGAGTCGGCCAAGAAAAACTCGGCGACAAAACTAAGAGAAGAAAGGATAAAGAGGGCATACCGTAGGCGGAGGATGTGCACGGGAGTATGGCACCTTGCCAAACCGCCACTCTACGGAGAGCTTGCAGTTCGCAAGATAATTCATCATATGAGCCACCTCGTCGTGCGGCATATCCTTGGTGCACATCCGACTCGGATCGAGTTGGCCGCTCATCTGACAGATCAGGTGAGGGCGGCTTTGAAGCAGAAGCACACGGCACGCGACGAAGGCGGCCGGCAAGTCGGACCCAGTCAGGCCCTCCGAATGGATCATTACCCGAAGTCGGGCGACGGCCGCGGCTCCAGCCTGCGACAGCGTCACGGCCCGATAGGACCACTGGGGCCGCCTCCCAGTCGGCGGGCCGGCTACATAAGTCGGCAAGTTGACGTAGTCGCCTTGCGGGGCGACGTTCCTCACGTAGAAATACGACTTCTGCCAGCGCTTCACCGACTGGATCAGCGTGATGATAGGGAAGGGGTTGTCGGCCGCCGGCCTCCGCATCGCGATGAAGGCAACGCTCTGAGCCGGCACGCCCTGCATGCGGGTGCTTGGTTTGGAAGAACTCTCCCCAGAGCTCGAGGGTGGGGAGAACGCCAAGAAAGCCTTCGCACAGGGTGACGAAGGCGGACAGCAGCACCACCGTGTTCGGAGTGAGGTGGTGTGGCTGCAGTTGATAGAAGTCGAGAAAGGAGCGGAAGAAAGCGCTCGCCGGTAGGCCGAGGCCGCGCAGGAAGTGCGAGCAGAATATTACCTGCTCGCCTTCCTCCGGCGCCGGCGTGATCTCCTTCTCCGGCGCGAGACGGACCCGCACCTGGTCCTTGCCCGGCAACCGCCGCGTCTTTCGGAGGAAGTCGATGTGGTCCATATGGACGTTGGAGCCGTCCCAGTCCCCGCCGTACTGCATGGTGGAGAGAAGCTAATGAGGAAGGGTGCGGCGGCGGAGAAAGCACGGCCCTGCGGCGGCGAAGCTGCGGGGCGGAGTGAAGATTGGTGGGACGGCGCGGCGGCGAGGCGCTGCTGCGAGGGAAAGCAGGAGGAAGAAGATGGCGGAGAGGAGAGGAGCGTGCGAGCGTCTGCCGCTTCCCTCCTCCCCCTACTTATAGCCTCGTGCGGCGAAGCCGAGGAGGCGAGGCGTGGGGAGGAACGTGGGATTAACTGCACCCACTCCCCACGTCCCGCAATTATTGCGCCCTAACGGCGTGCGGAAACCGCCGCCGGAAGACATGCGGACAGCTCTGGGCCACAGAGGATCTGCGCCTGGGCCAAGGCGTAGGAGTGGTGGGCCTCCGGCCTGCGGCGACGTCCTGTCGCGTGCGTGGGTTGGCAGGCTTTTTTTAGCCGGAGGATGCCACGTGGTTCGCAGGCGGTGAGAGGCCGGCCCGCGGCCCGGCGCACGCGCCAACAGACTCCCGCCTTCCGACTTTAGAAATTTCGCCAAGACGGCGCGCCCAACCGAAGCCGGCTCCCAGCTACTGGCTCGTCAAGATAAGAAGCTGACCGAGCTTCTCGACCTCCTCTTAGCCTCGAAGCCCAACCAGCTTCGAGGACTACTGTCGGAGTAAATGGCCACGGGTAGCCTAACCGACTCCCCCTGGCTCTTCGAAAAATTATCAGGCCATTCGAGCCTTCAAG
The DNA here is from genome assembly GCF_018294505.1 of Triticum aestivum. Lineage (NCBI taxonomy): Eukaryota > Viridiplantae > Streptophyta > Magnoliopsida > Poales > Poaceae > Triticum > Triticum aestivum. The sequence continues at coordinate 338,541,528 of NC_057808.1, read as the reverse complement.
CATACAGAGCACAGGGCCGCCTTCCCACAGCCGGCTATCCCCACGACCAACTACTAGAAGGCGACCCGGCCTCAGAAACCTTCCCGAAGAAAGCTACAAGATGGCCGACTCCAGGAAGCCGGCCCCAAGAGGACCGACTGCCAGAAGCCGGCCATGAAGAAAGCCAACTCCAAGAAGCCGGCCAAGACTGCACCCACCAAGACTGCATCCACATAACGGTGATAAGACGGGGCGTGGCCGCAGTACAACCCACTACCCCTGACTCCCGGAACAGGCATGGTCACAGGGCACCATACGGATCAGCCATCACCCGTCCGGCGCGGCACTGTAGCCATGTGGACCTTGATGTCACCCACGATAGGCGCCAGTACGGCCCACGGGTGGCAGGCCCCTTTAGCCAGAGAGACGCTCGAAGGCGGCCCAGCCTCCCCTAGTCGGCCAGGGGCGTAGCCGGCTCCCAATAGCCGGCTACCTCCCTCCCTCGAAACATGTGCCTCATTAAGGAGACAAGATGAGGTGAGGCTACAGTGAGAGCCCGCAAGGTGGCGGCACTGTAGCCACGCTTACCTCGACAAAGCCCTTGTCATCAGAGGCGAGGCAACAATAACCAGCCGCCGATAAGGCCCCCAAGCGGTGGGGCCGGCCTGTCGGCCAGGAGGCCGGCAGCCGGCGGGACCCACCAGTCGGCGGGCCCCAATGGCCGGCGGAGAAGCCGTTGAGCACAGACACTGACGGCTGGGACCCGCGCCCAGCCGAATTACCATTGTACCCCTGGGGGGTAGGCCTATATAAGCCCCCCGGGACACCAATGCAAAGGGTTGATCTCATAGAGTTTCACACACCACATAGAGAGAAAAGGAGAGCTAGCCTTGCCCTTCTTCTTCCTCTAGCCAAACAGCTCAAGGAGCACTTGTAGCTACTTGTATTAATCTAGTGATCATGCGGAGACCCCGCAGAGCAGGACTAGGGGTGTTATCTCCACGGAGAGCCCCGAACCTGGGTAAGATCTGCCGGCGTGCATGTCTTCGCCTTATCCCGTTTCCAGGCACCAGCGATGTCTTACTGGCTCCCACAATGATAAGCCACCCGTTGGCATATGTCGCACCTACCACCCGAGAGCATGCAAGGAAATGCCTCCTTATTACGCGCAAAATAATGATTCCTCCACCTGACATCAGGGACCCACCGAAAGGGCCTCTGTATTTCACGAAAAAAATGTTACCGCCGCTGACAGCTCGGACCCACCAGCTATATCTTCGCACGCAAGGAAGTGCCTCCTTATTACGCACAAAAAAAATGAATACTCCCCCTGTTAGCTGGGACCCAGTATAGTGGCAGGCTGACTTGTGGGCTACTAAGTTGACGGGGATGGAGGGCTTTGTCAACTTAGTCAATATGCACGATTCTAGCTCCAGTGACCGTACGATGTCCATCCAACGGCCGTAGTGCTTCTTCAACCTCTGGTCTTCTTGCTCCAGCCGCCCAAACCAGCGCCGGTCGTGCCTCGTGGTCCCGCCTCCCGTGGCCGGCTGTGATGCGGCGGAGGCCTCACCGCCCCTACTACTCCCACCGCTGGCTAGGCCATCCCTCTACTCACCCACACCCCCTGTTATTCTGCGGCGAGGGCAGCCTCACACCGCAGCGAACCAGTGAACCCTCGTACTCCTCTACGCGTGGGCATCCACTGCCGCGTCTTCCCGGGCTCCGCGTCATCCCCTTCCTAGGCCTCGTCGTCGTCCACCGCCCTGGTGCTCTTGGCGCGGCGTGGTCAACGTGGTCAAGGAACGGCTTCCATCGGACGTGGACTGTACGTGGAGAGGCTGACAGCTGGGTCCATGGCCGCAGCAAGGAAGTGCCTCCTTATTACGTGCAAAATAATTATTCCTCCACCTGACAGCGGGGACCCACCGGACGGGCCACAGTATTTCGCAAAAAAAACGTTTCCCCCCTGACTGCTGGGACCCACCAGCTACATCTTCGCACGCAAGGAAGTGCCTGACAGTCGGGACCCACCTGGTCGAAGCATACGTAGCGTTGTCATTCTGGTCGCGAACGTGTACGTACATATATACTGGTGGATGTAGAGGCGCGCACGTGTCGTAGTAGAGGCGCGCACGTAGCATGTACATGTACGTACAGCAGCCAGGGTGCACGAAAGAAAATACGTCCACGTATGTGTACATACGTGCGGGGTCTCGAACGCCTACTCGCGCATACGTACGGCCAGGGCTCGTGTACATGGCTGGGTCGGAACGGAGAAACATCATCGTCGTTGTGTTTATGGGGAGGCAACAGAATGCTCGTGTTCATGGGGAGGCAACGGAATGCGTCGTGTTCATCAGGAGGCAACGGAACGCGTGGGAGCCAACCGGCTGGGTCGGAACGGAATGCGTGGTCGTGTTCATAGGGAGGGCTTGGATGGAACAGGCGATGGAAACGAGGCCTGGCGTACCGCAAAACAGAGGAAACGGACCTCCTACGTTCGGAACGGGGTCCTGTTGATCGGGAGGGGTGTGGCGTACCGCAAAACGGAGGAAACGGACCTCCTACGGTCGAAACGGGGGTCCTGTTGATCGGGAGGGGTGTGGCGTACCGCAAAACGGACGAAACGGACCTCCTGCGGTCGAAACGGGGGTCCTGTTGATCGAGAGGGGTGTGGCGTACCGCAAAACGGACGAAACGGACCTCCTACGGTCGAAACGGGGGTCCTGTTCATCGGGAGGGGTGTGGCGTACCGCAAAACGGGACTCCACGGGATACTGTTCATCTCCACCGTCGACCTACTCCAGCCTCCACGGGGTACCATCAACCTCCTCCAGCCTCCACGGGCTCCTGTTCATCCAGCCTTCACCGCGCGCTACTCCACCGGCTACTGTTCAACCACCCCTCCACGGGAACCCCTCCATCGTGTACTGTTCATCCAGCCCTCCACACCACAGGGTCCTGTTCAACCACCCCTCCACGGGCACCCCTCCACCGTCTACTATTCATCCAGCCCTCCACACCACGGGGTCCTGTTCATCTAGAGGCAACGCCACCGCTCACTGTTCATCCAATCGATCGGCTTCAGTTAGCAGCAGTAGCGAAGGAATCGCTCGATCGGGTTCAGTTAACAGCCATCGATCGACCGCTCGGGTTCAGTAACGCGTAGCCTGCAGTGCAATCGCTCGGGTTCAGTTAGAGCCCAACGCCTCGCTCGGGTTCAGTTAGAGCCAACGCCTCGCACACACGCGCGTACGTGTACGAGAGAAACGCGCATCGCTCGGCTCCCGACCTCCCACCGTAACCAGGAACTCCCCGAAATTTTCCTCCCCTCGCTTCTACCACGGTTTTTTCCGTCATGGACGGCCCAAAGAATGTCATGCAGCTGCGTCTCCGGCCCGCCCAGGACGAAAAGCCCATTTGCTGTCATGATTTTTTGTCATAGAAGTAGGAGCCCACCACATCTATGATGATACCGGGTTTTGTCACAATTATCGTCATAGAAGTGTCATATGTATGACAGAAAAAAAATTCGTTCGGCCCAAAATGTCACGGATGTGTCTTTTTTTTGTAGTGAATAGTTCGTCACACAATCGAAGTATAAAGCAAAAACTCTATTAGAAACCAACAAACTATGTTCTCAGTCAACTTTGCAACTACAATTCATCATCTTTTCAGGAAGGGTCACGTATCAGAGCTCTTAAGCAAGTCCACATACTCAACCATCATATAGTCTTTTATGATTGCTAGCACTCACCTTGTACCCATGAACAAAACGTTTCAACCGGACACATAGAAAGATAGGGGCTTATAGTTTTGCCTCTTAACTTACTCACCTCAAGGGTGATGTCAACAATAATAACTCATGCTATCTATATTCAACTGGACATATGTGCCTAGATCTTTCCTTACAACATGATGCTTGTCAAAAGAATAAATAAAAAGGAATAGAAGGAAAACTTTGACTCTTTGCATAAAAGTAAATACATAAAGTAAAAGATAGGCCCTTCGCAGAGGGAAGCAGAGGTTGCCATGCGCTTATTTGTTTGCATGCTCAATCCCTTGGTGCAAAAGAACGTCACGTTGTATTGCCCCTTAAGATCACGACCTTTATTATGCAGTCTGTCGCTTTTATTCTTTGTCATCCAAGTTCGTACAATGCTCAATTTTCTCTTACACTAAATGGTCTTACATATTTAGAAGCAATTTTTATTACCTTTTTGCACTGATGACAACTTACTTGAAGGATTTTGTTCAATCCATAGGTAGGTATGGTGGACACTTGAAAAAGGTTTGGGTTTAAGGGTTCTTGGATGCACAAGTAGTATCTCTACTTTGTGCGGAGTTTTTGGCTAGCAAAGATAAGGGCAAGCATCACATGTTAAAGGATCTATGACAATATGACTTCTATGTGAATATAAACATATATAAACCATTGCGTTGTCTTCCTTGTCCAACGTCAACAATTTTGGCATATAATATTTTGATGAGGATTCACAATCACAAAAGATTTCTAGGATAGTATATTTATATGTGAATCTTCCCTTCCCTTATTAATTCTTTCATGAGTTGCATCATTGACTAATGCTATGTTTGTGAATCTCTAATAAAATTTTCTTACTTATACTTTTCCTTATGTGGTGCTATCACCTACCATAGGATTAGTATATGATCTTATTGATTTACTTCCTTTCTTTTATTTACTTCCTTTCTCTTGTTCTTTCTTTCTTATTTCTCTTCTTTATTTGCAATATGAAAGTAAAGAAAGTAAAAACTCAAACTAGCTTCATTATATAACTTGCACATGATTGCAATGATAGATCACTAAGCAAACTTCTGGAAGAAGAAAAGATCGAACTAAACTTTATTCATCTAAGCAAAAGTTTGAACTAAAATAAATAAAAGCAAAAAGATAATAGGATGATACGATACCGGGGCACCTCCCCCAAGATTGGCGGAAGCCAAGGGGAGTGCCCATACCCAACACTCATTTCTCCTTTGGTGGTGAATAAGATGGTGGTGGTGGTGAAGAAGGTAATTTGCCCTTTGCTTCCTTCAGCTTCGTTTCGATCTTCATCAGCTTAGCACCTTCTTCCATGTGGTTGGAGGAGCAGGAAGACATGATGCTTAGCTTGATTAAGCTGACCAGAAACAACAAGAAAAGAGAACAGGGGATCCGTGATACAGTAGTTAACAGGTTCAGGAAGTATATATAGAATTTTTATCTTGCAGGACAAGCAAATGGAAGAAAAACGGAGTACGGGAGGTGTCCCAGGTGGGCACAACCCACCTGGGTGCGCCAGGCTTGCCTGGCACGCCCTGGTGTATTGTGCCAAACAGGGGACGCTTCCTGGGAGTTCCTTTATTTCCAAATTTCTAAAATATTCCAAAACTGGTAGAAAATATTTTTGCAGATTTTTTGGAGTCCGTTTACTTACCGTATCACGTACCTCCTTATTTTCACGATTCTGGAGTGTTCCGGAAGGACTCTTTTATGTGTTCTTCCAGTGTCAAAGTTTGGATAATATTACTTAACATTAATAGGAATACCTGAGATATAATGCTTTATTCGTTGTCCATTGACAACCTTCGGTTTAGTACCTTCAGAATTATTTATTTTCATGGCACCCGACCGGTAAACCTCCTCGATGACATATGGGCCTTCCCATTTTGAGAGGAGCTTCCCTGCAAAGAATCTAAAACGAGAGTTGTACAAAAGAACATATTCTCCGACTTTAAACTCATGTTTTTGAATTCTTTTATCATGCCATCTTTTAACATTTTCTTTGAATAACTTTGCATTTTCGTAAGCTTGGGTTCTCCATTCATCTAATGAGCTTATATCAAATAACCTCTTTTCACCAGCAAGTTTGAAATCATAGTTGAGTTCTTTAACTGCCCAATATGCCTTATGTTCTAACTCAAGAGGCAAATGACAAGCTTTTCCATAAACCATTTTATAAGGAGACATACCCATAGGATTTTTATATGCTATTCTATAAGCCCAAAGTGCATCATCTAATTTCTTAGACCAATTCTTCCTGGACCTATTGACGGTCTTTTGCAAAATTAATTTTATTTCTCTATTGCTAAGTTCAACTTGACCACTAGACTGAGGATGATAGGGTGATGAAATTCTATGGTTAACATCATACTTAGCAAGCATCTTACGAAAAGCACCCTGAATAAAGTGTGAACCACCATCAGTCATTAAATATCTAGGGACTCCAAACCTTGGGAAAATAACTTCCTTAAGCATTTTAATAGAGGTGTTGTGATCAACACTACTAGTTGGAATAACTTCTACCCATTTAGTAACATAATCAACAGCAACCAAGATATGTGTATACCCATTAGAGGAAGGAAAAGGTCCCATGTAATCAAATCCCCAAATATCAAATGGTTCAACATCAAGAGAATAGTTCATAGGCATTTCTTGATGCTTACCGATATTACCTATTCTTTGGCATTCATCACAAGATGGGACATACTTACGAGCATCCTTGAAGAGAGTAGGCCAATAAAATCTAGACTGCAATACCTTGTGTGCAGTTCTATCGCCAGCATGATGCCCTCCATAAGCTTCGGAGTGACATTTCCGTAGGATTTGCCAAAAGTAATGTCTTAAATCATAGAAGAATTTTTTATTTTGTTGGTAAGTAAAGCTAGGTGGTAAATATTTGGCAACAATGTAATTAGCATAGTCAGCATACCAAGGGGTCCCATTAGCAACATTTATTGCGGCTAACTGCTCATCAGGAAAACTATCATCAATAGGAAGTGGGTCATCAAGCACATTTTCAAGCCTAGACAAATTATCAGCTACGGGGTTCTTAGCTCCTTTTCTATCAATAATATGCAAATCAAATTCTTGTAACAAGAGAACCCAACGAATAAGACTAGGTTTAGCATCTTTCTTTTCCATAAGATATTTAATAGTAGCATGGTCTATGTGAATAGTTACTTTGGAATCAACAATATAAGGTCTAAACTTATCACAAGCAAACACCACTACTAAGAATTCTTTTTCAGTAGTAGCATAATTTATTTGTGCACTGTCTAGAGTTTTACTAGCATAATGAATAACATTCAATTTCTTACCAACTCTTTGCCCTAGAACAGCACCAACAACATAGTCACTAGCATCACACATAATTTCAAAAGGCAAATTCCAATCAGGTGGTTGAACTATAGGTGCAGTGATTAAAGCTTTCTTGAGTGTTTCAAAGGCTTCAAGACAATCATCATCAAAGACAAAAGGAATATCCTTTTGGAAAAGATTAGTAAGAGGCCTAGAAATTTTAGAAAAATCTTTGATAAATCTGCTATAGAAACCAGCATGACCTGGGAAACTACGAATACCTTTTATGTCCTTAGGACATGGCATTTTCTCAATTGCATCAACCTTAGCTTGGTCCATTTCAATACCTTTTCAGAAATTTTATGACCCAAGACAATGCCTTCATTAACCATAAAGTGACACTTCTCCCAATTCAAGACAAGATTTGTTTGTTCACATCTCTTTAAAACTCGATCAAGATTGCTTAGACAATCATCAAAAGACTTCCCATAAACAGAGAAGTCATCCATGAAAACCTCAACAATCTTTTCACAAAAGTCAGAGAATATGGCCATCATGCATCTTTGAAAGGTAGCAGGTGCATTACATAAACCAAAAGGCATACGTCTATAAGCATACGTTCCAAAAGGATAAGTAAAAGTAGTCTTTTCTTGATCAGGTTGAGAAACAGGTATTTGTGAAAAGCCAGAGCATCCATCAAGGAAGCAAAAGTGTGTGTGCTTAGATAATCTTTCAAGCATTTTGGTCAATAAAAGGCAAAGGGTAATGATCTTTTCTAGTAGCTTTATTTAATTTTCTAAAATCAATTACCATTCTATAGCATGTAACAAATCTCTGTGGAATGAGTTCATTCTTATCATTAGGAACAACAGTAATACCTCCTTTCTTAGGAACACAATGAACAGGACTTACCCATCTACTATCAGCTATAGGATAGATTATACCTGCTTCCAGAAGTTTTAATATTTCTGTTCTTACTACCTCTTTCATCTTCAGATTTAACCGACGTTGGTGATCAACAACGGGTTTAGCATCAGGTTCCATATTAGTTTTATGCTGACATAGAGTGGGACTAATGCCCTTTAAATCATCAAGAGTATATCCAATAGCAGCTCGGTGCTTCCTTAGAACCTTCAATAATCTTTCTTCTTCATGTTCTGAAAGGTTAGCACTAATAATAACAGGATATATCTCATTTTCATCAAGATAAGCATATTTCAAAGTGTCTGGCAGTTGTTTTAATTCAAACACAGGATCACCTTTTGGTGGAGGAGGACCTCCAAGAGTTTCAATAGGCAAATTGTGTTTAAGCAGAGGATGTTGTTCAAAGAAAATATTACCTATTTCATTTCTTTCATGCATATGTAAATCATTTTCATGGTCTAGCAAGTATTGTTCTAACGGATCAGTAGGTGGCACAACAATAGAAGCAAGACCAATTAATTCATCCTTACTAGGCAATTCTTTTTCATGATGGTTTCTACTAAACTTGGAAAAATTAAACTCATGAGACTCATCACCAAAGCTAACCTCCACAGTTTGTTTCTGATAATCTATCCTAGCATTAACTATGTTTAGGAAAGGTCTTCCAATGATAATGGAACAGAAGTCATCTTGCGGTGTACCAAGAACAAGAAAATTAGTAGGATATTTTATTTTGCCACACAAGATTTCAACATCTTTAACAATCCCAACTGGTGATATTGTGTCTCTATTTGCAAGTTTAATAGTAACATCTATGTCTTATATCTCAACGTGTGCTATCTCTTCCCTAATTTCTTGATATAACTTGTGAGGTATAGCACTCACACTAGCACCCATGTCACATAAACCATGATAACAGTGATCTCCTATTTTAACTTAAATGACAGGCAGGCCAACAACTGGTCTATGTTTATCTTTTTCATCAGGTTTAGGAATTCTAGCAGCATCTTTGTAGACGTAAATAACATGCCCATCCACATATTCTTCTAAGAGATCTTTAACCATAGCAATATTAGGTTCAACTCTAATTTGTAAATATGGTTTAGGTGTTTTGACGAAGCTTTTATTAACCACAGTTGCAACTTTAGCATGTTCCTTTATTCTAACAGGAAAAGGGGGTTTCTCAATATAGGCAGTAGGAACAACTGGATCAACATTATAGAGAATAGTTTCTTCTTTAACTGGTACCGGTTCTTTAATTTCTTCTTTAATAGGTGGGTGATATTTAAGCCATTCCTCTTTAGGGAGTTCAACATGAGTAGAACATGATTCACAAAAGGAGGCTACTATCTCAGAATCAAGTCCATATTTAGTGCTAAACTTTTGAAAAGCATCGATATCCATAAAAGATTTAACACAATCATACTTAAGCTTTATACCTGACTCTTTACCTTCATTGAGTTCCCAATATTCAGAGTTGCGTTTAATTCTTTCCAGAAGATCCCACCGGAATTCAATAGTTTTCTTCATAAAAGAACCAGCACAAGAACTATCCAGCATGGTTTGATTATTACGAGAAAGCTGAGCATAAAAATTCTGGATAATAATTTCTCTTGAGAGCTCATGATTGTGGCATGAATATAACATTGACTTAAGCCTCCCCCAAGCTAGCGCGATGCTTTCTCCTTCACGAGGCCAAAAATTATATATATAATTCCGATCACGATGAACTAAATGCATAGGATAATTTTTTGGTTGAAACTCCAGTTTTAAACGATTCCAATTCCATGATCCAATATCATCGCATAGCCTATACCATGCCAATGATTTTCCCTTCAAACAAAAGGGAAAACCTTTTTCATAACTTCATCCCTGGGTAAACCTGCAAGCTTAAACAATCCACAAATTTGTTCCACATGTATCAAGTGCAAGTCAGGATGTTCCGTTCCATCTCCTGCATAAGGATTAGCTAGCAGTTGTTCAATCATACCCGAAGTAATTTCATATTTCATATTTTCAGTAGGTGTAGTAGGTTGAGGGGCAATTAATTGTGGTTCCGGACGAGGTGAAGAAACCCCAAACAAACCCCTCAAAGGATTGTTTTCCATAGCATCAAGTGACAATAAATTTCAGCACACTATATAAATATTTCTTTACCAAATTCCACTTACCAAAGGCACTTCACTCCCCGACAACGGCGCCAGAAAATAGCCTTGATGACCCACAAGTATAGGGGATCAATTGTAGCTCTTTTCGATAAGTAAGAGTGTCGAACCCAACGAGGAGCAAAAGAAAATGACAGTAGTTTTCAGTAAGGTGTTGTCTGCAAGTGCTGAAATTGTAAGTAGCGGGTAGTTTGATAGCAAGATAATTTGTAACGAGCAAGTAAAGATAATTGTAGCAAGTATGCAGAAAGGTAGCCCAATCCTTTTGAGGCAAAGGACAGGCCAAAACGGTCTCTTATAATAAGCAAAGCGTTCTTGAGGGTACACGGGAATTTCATCTAGTCACTTTCATCATGTTGGTTTGATATGTGTTCGCTACTTTGATAATTTGATATGTGGGTGGATCGGTGCTTAGGTGTTGTTCTTACTTGAACAAACCTCCTACTTATGATTAACCCTCCCGCAAGCATCCGCAACTACGAGAAAAGTATTAAGAATAAATTCTAACCATAGCATTAAACTTTTGGATCCAATCGGTCCCTTACGGAATAGCGCATAAACTGGGGTTTAAGCTTCTGTCACTCTCGCAACCCATCATCTAATTGCTACTCCACAATGCATTCCCTTAGGCCCAAATATGGTGAAGTGTCATCTAGTTGACGTTCACATGACACCACTAAGGGAATCACAACATACATACTATCAAAATATCGAGCACGTATCAAGTTCACATGATTACTTGCAACATGATTTATCCCGTGACCTCAAGAACAAAAGTGACTATTCACAATCAACAAACATGCTCATGATCAGAGGGGTATTAATATGCATAATGGATCTGAACATATAATCTTCCACCAAATCAACTACAAGATGTAATCAACAGTACTAGTCACCCCCGAGCAACAATCTATAGTTCCGGTAACAAGATTGAATACAAGAGATGAACTAGGGTTTGAGATGAGATGGTGCTAGTGAAGATGTTGATGGAGATTGCCCTCCCCAAGATGGGAGATTTGTTGGTGATGATGATGACGATGATTTCCCCCTCCGGGAGGGAAGTTCCCCTGGCAGAATTGCTCCGCCGGAGGGCAAAAGTGCTCCTGCCCAAGTTCTGCCTCGAGACGGCGGCGCTCCATCCCAAAAGTATTATCTTTATTTTTTCTAGGTCAAAACCACTATATACCAAAAGATGGGTACCAGAGGTGGGCTATGTGGGCTACAACCCACCAGGGTGCGCCAGGGGGCCTGTGTAGGAGATATGCCCTAGAGGCAATAATAAATGATATTATTTGTCTCCGAGTTCATAATTATGTTTATGTTCCATGCTATAACTGCTATGGTTCTCGAGTCTGCAATAACCACGAGGCTCGGAGGAAGACTCATATGCACGTGTGGAATAATAAACGGTAAAATGTATCCCTAGTCTGGCCTCTAAGACTAGCTCAAGTGTTGCATGATGGTTATGTTTTCCTGATCATGGGCATGTCTATGTCAGCAACCTTGAGGGCACAATGTTAAGAGAACATTTGTGTTGAATCGACCCGGCATGATGTTATGCTATGAGATTCATTCGTCACAAGTTTATTGGTACATAACACAGAGATGGTTAATGTTTGCATGATTCCTTAGACCATGAGAGTATCGAGTTTCTTCATGCTTGCTTCATGAACTTTGGGGTTTGTTAAACGTCATCCGTAAATGGGTGGCTATTACGGCGGCTTACGGGTTCATGGAAAAGTGTGTCAAGTAACTTGATAGCTCAAGATTGGGATTTGCTCCTCCGACGATGGAGAGATATCTCTGGGCCCTCTCGGTGTTACGGTATCCATCATCGTCTGGCCAGACACAGTGTGATTTGATCACGGGGATGCCGGAACACGATAACGAGAAAAGAGAACAATACCGGTAACGAGGTAGCTAGCATAGTGGAAAAGTTGTTGATCCACAGGAATGCCAACATGTCTCACCTTGGGTATTTGTAACATATCGCGAAGCAACAGGAATAGCACACGGCAACTGGAGGTTCACTCGAATATTTATTCGTGTGGGTATAGGGGTCAATATGGGTGTCCACGGCTCCGATGTTGATCATTGATCGGAAGGGGTTCCGGGTCATGTCTATACTTCACCGAACCTATAGGGTCACACGCTTAAGGGTCATCTATCTGCTGAATACTAGACAGGGAGTCTGAGAGAAAATCACCGAAAAAGTTTCGGACACCGAAAAGTTTCGGACAGCGGAATCGTACCGCAGAGAGAGGTCATCGGATAAGTTTCGATGATACCGAAAAGGTGTTTCGGGATACGCCATTAAGTCAAATTGGTTTCGGCACATGCCTGATAATTATTGGAGGATGCCAGAATCATTCTGGAAGCTTTTTGGAATTTTCTGAGATAAAAACCGGAAATGTTCCGGAGCTGCCGGAGCCACTTCAGATGCGTTTCGCAGATGAAAATTACTAAAACCGGAATTGTTTCGGAACGCGTTGAAAATCATTTTAGTGGGTACTGGAAATGTTCTTAGCCCACATAAATATTTTCAGTTCGATCAGACGCTGAAAAATGTCGTCGTGAATAGTGAAAATTAGCTTTATGGTTACTTTATGGAAAGCCACCTTTTGGGGCTTTGCTCCAAAAGATCTTGGGGATGACATGGATGGATAGGAGCCATTTTTGGGCCCCTCATGGGGGTGTGGCCGGCCACATGGGGTATCCCCCCTTGGGGACCCTCTTGTTCCTTGGTTTCACTCCTAGGTCCTTGTGGAAGGACTTCATTCATGTGCATTTTGGGTTTTTTGTGAAACTACCCTACCCCCTTGGGATTTCCTATAAATAGAGGTGGAGGGGCTGCCCTCCACACTCATCCCTTGCTCTCATACACATTCCATGCATTATCTGGCTTCTTCTCTCCCTCCCACGAAAAGAGTTTCGTAGAGCCGTAAGGCTGTCTGGGTTCCGGCAAGAACTAGTTCTGGACGGCGAAGCCCTGCCGGATAGATGACACCGTATGTGTGCAACTCTGTAGAGAGATCGTAGTTTCGGTCTTAGTTCGTGAGTGCCTCCCGAAGGGCTGTCCGTGTGACCGTCCGAGTTTCGAAGGTCCTCCCGAAGGGCTGTCCGAGTGACCGTTCGAGTTTCGAAGGTCCTCCCGAAGGGCTGTCCGCGACACCGTCCGGGGGCTATTCGACCGCCTCCCGGAGGGCTGTCTGAGGAGCAGATGAGGGTATACATCCTCGCGGTTGGGAGGTTGTAAATCCTAGCTGCGGGGATCTGCACCGCCGATCGTCATCGACTCTACTTCCCGCTGCGCTACGAGTCGGTAACGAAAAAGATCAAACCATGTATGCAGTCTCCATAGTGGTCCTGGGCTGGTGCGTAGGTCGGAAAATTTTTGTTTTCTGTCGCGTTCCCCTACAGTGGCATCAAGAGCCGTGCTATGCGTAGATGCAGGTTTCGATCTAGAATACATGGAGATGTATGGGTATTGCATAATATAATTAGGTAGTAGATGAGATCTATTGCTGAAAATTATTTATGCGGGTGACAGATGAAATCTGTTACCCGAGGTTCTTGTTGCTTCCCTAGAATTTGTGTTTGCTCAATCTCGAGACAGCATGGTGGAATTTGACAAAGTTCTGGCAATCCGTGATCCTGATTGATCATGGAAGTGCTATCAGTTCTTTGGGTTCTGCCGTAGTCAAAAGAAAGATGAAATTCACAGATGAAAGGGCATTGCAGATATGATCTGCACGGGGGTCATGCGTATGACGAAGTTTAGTATGGGGCTCGAGATTTAATTATCCCGTGTTTCATACACCCCGAGATGTTAATCTAGCAACCTGAATAATCATACTTGATGATGAACGTTGGTCGCTGCGGTTTAAGTCAAAACCTTAGAAGCCACGTAAAATAAATTTTGCATAAACCGATTAGAGGCGTCTAACTTGGTTTTGCATGATGTGCATGTGATGTGGTATAGCAGTGCTCATACTAATTCGATTATGTATGAGATGACTATATGATGTAATTTGATTAACATGACCTGTGTGTCATGATTCGGCATGATGGCTGGAGCCATATGATTGCACTTTAATGACCTGCGTGTCAACCTTGTTGTAATGCATTATTTTGTTAGCTATAGAGATAGCAATATTATCTGGTGCATCGACAAGGTGGTGGCAATCTTCGCGAAGGTGAACACCGACGCGAATGCCGAAGACGAAGAAATGAAATACTTCTCCGTCAGAAAGGGCTATACCATATCATGCTATTATGAATTGCCTAAGATGTTTATCCCTTATGATGCACCCTTCTTGATTGCACGGTAGTTGCTTTTATTAGGGTGATCTCTCACTTAAACTATCAAGTAGTTAGTGTTCTCCCAAGTGTAGCACCGTCACGGCACCTATCTTTTCGGGGTGCGCCATGGATGCATGGGTACGAACGATTAGAGAAGTGTGAGGCGGGTGAGGTCAGACCTCGCAGCAAGATCACTTGGTTGTCTTGACGTTCATGGCAGGATCGTCCTGAGCTCTGAACACACGCATCGAAAGATGAGCAAGAGTCACATAGAGATGTGATCGGCAAGTTGGCCTACCGATTAAAATTCCCGTTATGAGATGATGATTCTATGGCGATGAATTCAAGTCTGGATCTTGTATCACTCAAAATTAATTGTGAGAGATATTGATTTGAGTGGGAGCGCACTGTTGAATTAACATGTTTAATTCTCAGTGCAATTAATTATGAACACTGTCTAAGTGTTTTTTGCATAATAGTTGTAGAATAATGGCTCGCATTTCCACCTTCCCTATTAAAATTGAATAGTTGTTAAATATCTGGTTAAAACTTTACGATTGGTAACGTAATATGAGGATTGTCCTCAAAAGTGCCGAGAAGGACTTTTTCCTATCGCATGCTTTCCGTATCCTCCCGCTAATGTTATGGATCATGTGACTCTCGTCCTTCGATCCAAAAGCTATAATTCCGTTTCAGTCAAGTGCAATATGTTTGCTTCCATGAAACCCAAACTTCGAAAGTTGGGATAGTTATATGATATTCATGGAACTGAAAATTATTTTCAGATACAAACAAAGCAATGTTTGTTTGCAAGTATTAGTAAAAGTGTTTACTATGCATTTGACTGTTGGGAAAGGGATCCAGAAGAACGCCTGTCATATAATGAAAGGTGAATAAAACAACAACTTAAAGAGAAAGGAAGTGTCCAAAGGGTGTTAGTATGACTTACACGCCTAGGAAGTTCGGGGCTAACGCCACTCTTAAGTTGGGTGCTTCTTTTGCGAGTAGGAGAAATACTAAAAGTTAAACTGTTAGAAGTATAAAGGCAGAAAGAAAGATGACTGGAATATCCAGCTCATGTATGAATGTCATACAAGTTTTTGATGTATAGTAGGCTGGTCAAAGATATAGTTCTTGGGAATTATGGTTAAACATGTTAATCACTAATTCTTGGGTATTGTGAGTTAATCACAAAGATACCCGCTCGATTGCATTCAATTGCGAATCACTGTAAGAGCTACTATGGCCTAAAAAGACTAGCCAGAAATGAGGTTAAGGTATACACAGGGAACATAGTAAATATTACTATACCTTCCATCGGTGTATTGCCGTCTGTATTTATTTTCATAATTCATTTAGAGTTTTACAAACTCTCGCCCATTGCATAAGGTATCTTGCAAGAAGGTTGTTCATAAGAGAACCTTTTATGTTCGATGTTATGAATAACACAAGGGCCATACTTTCATTATGAATGAGATGTATGTTATGAATATTGATAATAATACAATACCTCTGGGTTTACTTTCATAATTCATTTTAGAGTTTCATACACTCTAGCCCATTGCACAATGTTTGTTGCAAAAGAGTTGTTCATAAAAACAACAATTGTTGTTAAGTATTATGAATAACATGAAGGGCCATGCTTCCATCCAAGATGGGACGTATGTTATGAATATTGAGGGTAATATGATACATCCATAACACTGACGCTAAATGTCGCAAGACTAAAAGAATACCATTGGAGAAACCCGCATGGAAAATTCCATTATGATGGATTTTGAAGTCTTTTTGATTTTGAATCATCTGACACTTGCAACTTTCCTCCAAAAAGTGAAGTGACTAAAATACCGTTCACAGGCCATATGGAACGAACAACAAACTTATTAGTGATCACACATTTGATGTGTGTAGTCCGATAAGTGTTGTTAGTGGTGGATTTATTTATCTTCAGAAATGACTCAAGTAGATATATGGATATTTACTTGATGAGACGTAAGTCTGGATCTTTTGAAATCATTTGAAAGGTTTTCAAAAATGAAGTAGAAGTTATTGTAACAAGAAAATTATGTTTCTGCAATTTGATTGCACAAAGGAATATTTGAGTTACATGTTTAGCGAATGTCTGATGAGTTGTGAAAGGGGTTTCATAACTTGCACCTCCCGGAACACCACTGCAAGTGAAAAGTCCGTGGAGATGTAATCTAACCATTTATGACATGGTAAGGTCAAAGATGACATAAATAAATTTGCCATTATCCTTTTTAAAGTGATGCTTTAGAGATTGCGGCTTTTACACTGAAAAGAGCTACATCGGGTCTGTTGAAATGAAGCCATGGTATGGTACGCCCAACCATGTTGTATCTTTTCTTAACATTTGGAATATGGGGCTTGTGTAAAAGGTTACAAACCTATTCCAAATCAGACAAGTGCTACTTTGTAGGTTATCCCAAGTCATTGGGTATTCCTCCCTCACTATACCGAGGCAAATCGGTTTGCCACAAAGAACGGTATGCTTTTAAAGAGAATGGTTCTTTCTAAAAGGTGAGTGGGAGAATAGTGCAACTTGACGAGATAAACAGTATCTTCATCAGATCAAAGGAAAGAGACCTTGGAAGTAATTCCAGAGTTTCCTACTGCGACTGATATGGAAGTCTCTACAATAAAATGTATGAACTTTGGTCGAACTTGCATCTGAACCACGTAGGCAAGGCTCGTGCAAACCTCTCAGGTGCGCAAACGAGATATTGTTGTTAGACAACATTGTACCTACGATACACAAGGAAGCGTTGATGGGCCCTGACTCCAGAACTGGCTAAATGCCAATACAACCCGAGTTAGTTTCCATATAAGTGATTCAAGATTAAAACCTTGATACACCTTTCGGAAGACTTAGAGTCTAACGAATATTTATGGAACTTAAAACTGATACGGATAAAAATGTTTTATCCATAAAGCTCGACTTGTTGAAATAACAAGTTCAAGAGTTGACTACGATGATGTTGTTTTCATCGTAGCGATGCTTAAAGTCGGTTCGGGTTGAACTGGCAATTAATACATATTTCAATCATGAGATATGAAACATGGATGATAAAAGGATTTCCATCTGATGGAAATGAAAGCTAGGACTTGTATATGATACAGTCCAAAGTAATTTGTCGATCCAGAGGATGCTAGTAGGTATGCAAACTTCAGAGTTCCAGCAATGGACAGAAGAGAGCAAAATGGAGTTGGAATCTTCGTGTTTTGATGAAATGGTCAAAGGGGTTTTCACTTCATCAAAGGGTAACGAAGATGCTTGTAATTCAAGAAAGCAAGTGGGAGTGTAATAATATTTCTAAAAACCTTATGTGCTTGGCACATTGGTAATTGGAAATAAATTTCTTGACACAAATTAGGACTTCATTTGAAAATAGTTTTTCGATGAAGTGCTTAGGCTAAATAGCCTCAATATTAGGCATGATGATCTATGGAGATAGATTTACCTAATGGGGCTAAGCAATGAATACATATTGACAAGATGCTAAAACCTTTTAGCATTTAAAACGCCAAGGAGTGATTCTTGCCAAAGTCACATGGAAAGAGTTTTTGCAAGACTCAGTGTCCCAAAACACTGATGAGTAAAATACATGATGCAGATTCCACACACTTTTGTGTTTGGATTAATCATGTATTCCATGGTATGTAAAACAACCAGATATGTCCGATACTCCCAAGGTGTTACGAGTATGGATACCAAAGTGATCAAATTACTGATCATGGGACAACAGTGAAAGATGTCACAGAGTACTAGAGTAAGTACTGATGACATGGTTTTCTCGCAAGCAGAGATCATGAAGAGTTCGTTGTAAAATGTTACATCGATACAGTCTTCATCTTTTCTCCATGCGATTTTCGATTTAAATTAAGGGTTTTGTGTAACACACAATGTGGTGGCACAGTTAGTTGGAATTTGTTCAAACTAGTTACTGTGGCGAATTCTATAACAAGGGCTAAGTATGTTGACGCTTTAGAAGCGACAAAGAAAATGTTGAATCATATAGTTCATTCATGAACTTAGTATAGTTCCAAGATGGCTTTTGACAATGGGACACTACTGCAGGTAGTTGCTCCATAACTCAGTCTGAGGAATCCAGGTTCGACCTGTGATTCACATACATACAAAGCCAAGTCCACACAAAATATGAATTTTGTGAAAACGTGAAAACGCGAGGACATGCAAAGATACACACGGAACTGAAGTCGTCAGATCCGTTGGACATCAGGCTATACCACAAGCGAAGCATATTTACACCGGTGTGCCACAGGTGTGAAGTGCATTAGCATAAGCTAGATTATTGACTCTAGTGCAAGTGGGAGTCTGTAGGAGATATGCCCTAGAGGCAATAATAAATGATATTATTTATCTCCGACTTCATAATTATGTTTATGTTCCATGCTATAACTGCAATGATTCTCGAGTCTGCAATATCCACGAGGCTCGGAGGAAGACTCAAATGCACGTGTGGAATAATAAACGGTAAGAAGTATTCCTAGTCTGGCCTCTAAGACTAGCTCAAGTGTTGCATGATGATTCTGTTTTCCTGGTCATGGGCATGTCTATGCCAGCAACTTTGAGGGCACAATGTTAAGAGAACATTTGTGTTGAATCGACCCGGATTGATGTTATGCTATGAGATTCATTCGTCACAAGTTTATTGGTACATAACACAGAGATGGTTAACGTTTGCATGATTCCTTAGACCATGAGAGTATCGAGTTTCTTCATGCTTGCTTCATGAACTTTGGGGTTTGTTAAACGTCATCCGTAAATGGGTGGCTATTACGGCGGCTTACGGGTTCATGGAAAAGTGTGTCAAGTAACTTGATAGCTCAAGATTGGGATTTGCTCCTCCGACGATGGAGAGATATCTCTGGGCCCTCTCGGTGTTACGGTGTCCATCATCGTCTGGCCAGACACTTTGTGATTTGATCACGGGGATGCCGGAACATGAAACGAGAAAAGAGAACAAAACCGGTAACGAGGTAACTTGCATAGTGGACAAAGTGTTGGCCCACGGGGATGCAATAAATCTCGCCTCAGGTGTTTGTGATATATCGTGAAGCAACAGGAATAGCTCACCTCAACTGGAGGTTCACTCGAATATTTATTCGTGTGGGTATAGGGGTCAATATGGGTGTCCACGGCTCCGATGTTGATCATTGATCGGAAGGGGTTCCGGGTCATGTCTATACTTCACCGAACCTATAGGGTCACACGCTTAAGGGTCATCTATCTGCTGAATACTAGACAGGGAGTCTGAGAGAAAATCACCGAAAAAGTTTCGGACACCGAAAAGTTTCGGACAGCGGAATCGTACCGCTGAGAGAGGTCATCGGATAAGTTTCGATGATACCGAAAAGTTGTTTCGGGATACACCATTAAGTCAAATTGGTTTCGGCACATGCCTGATAATTCTTGGAGGATGCCAGAATCATTCTGGAAGCTTTTTGGAATTTTCTGAGATAAAAACCGGAAATGTTCCGGAGCTGCCGGAGCCACTTCAGATGCGTTTCGCAGATGAAAATCACTAAAACCGGAATTGTTTCGGAACGCGTTGAAAATCATTTTAGTGGGTACTGGAAATGTTCTTAGCCCACATAAATATTTTCAGTTCGATCAGACGCTGAAAAATGTCGTCGTGAATAGTGAAAATCAGCTTTATGGTTTCTTTATGGAAAGCCACCTTTTGGGGCTTTGCTCCAAAAGATCTTGGGGATGACATGGATGGATAGGAGCCATTTTTTGGGCCCCTCATGGGGGTGTGGCCAGCCACATGGGGTATCCCCCCTTGGGGACCCTCTTGTTCCTTGGTTTCACTCCTAGGTCCTTGTGGAAGGACTTCATTCATGTGCATTTTGGGTTTTTTGTGAAACTACCCTACCTCCTTGGGATTTCCTATAAATAGAGGTGGAGGGGCAGCCCTCCACACTCATCCCTTGCTCTCATACACATGCCATGCATTATCTGGCTTCTTCTCTCCCTCCCACGAAAAGAGTTTTGTAGAGCCGTAAGGCTGTCTGGGTTCCGGCAGGAACTAGTTCTGGACGGCGAAGCCCTGCCGGATAGATGACACCGTATGTGTGCAACTCTGTAGAGAGATCGTAGTTTCGGTCTTAGTTCGTGAGTGCCTCCCGAAGGGCTGTCCGTGTGACCGTCCGAGTTTCGAAGGTCCTCCCGAAGGGCTGTCCGAGTGACCGTTCGAGTTTCGAAGGTCCTCCCGAAGGGCTGTCCGCGACACCGTCCGGGGGCTGTTCGACCGCCTCCCGGAGGGCTGTCTGAGGAGCAGATGAGGGTATACATCCTCGCGGTTGGGAGGTTGTAAATCCTAGCTGCGGGGATCTGCACCGCCGATCGTCATCGACTCTACTTCCCGCTGCGCTACGAGTCGGTAACGAAAAAGATCAAACCATGTATGCAGTCTCCATAGTGGTCCTGGGCTGGTGCGTAGGTCGGAAAATTTTTGTTTTCTGTCGCGTTCCCCTACAGCCTGGTGCGCCCATGTGGGTTGTGCCCACCTGGTGGGCCCCCTCTGGTAGTTATTGGCTCAAATATTTCTTATATATTCCATAAAAAATCTCCGTAAAGTTTCAGCCCATTTGGAGTTGTGCAGAATAGGTGGCCTGATGTAGCTTTTTCAGGTCCAGATTTCCAGCTGCCGGAATTCTCCCTCTTGGTGTGTACCTTGAAAATTATGAGAGAAAAGACATTAGAATTACTCCAAAAAGCATAATTATGGATAAAAACATTATAAATAACAGTAAGAAAACATGATGCAAAATGGACGTATCACCCCCCTCCAGTGGGTCTTGGTTCCAGTATTTTTTATTTATTGCAAAATAATTCTCCAAAAGTTTCATCCAAAATGGACGTATCAGGCTATATCAACAGGTTAATTTACCTTCAAATATTCTTTGGCTCCCCTTGTGTTGAATCCGTAAATTTGGGTTCAATACTCTACCCTCGAAAACTGTTGTGATCCCCTATACTTGTGGGTTATCAAGACCTTTTTCTGGCGTCGTTGCCGGGGAGCATAGCTATATTTGTTGAGTCACTTGGGATTATTATCATATTATAACTATGAAGGATCTGAAGGATCCTAAGACTAAGATATTTCCCTCAAGTACGAGGGGAGGTAAGAAACTGCCATCCAGTTCTGCTTTAGATTCACCTTTTGTTATGAGTAAACTTGCAACACCACCACATGCTATTAATTCTAATATGTCGCAGGTTATTGATGATGCTACTTCTGCTATGGATAATGCTTATGATGATGCTAGTACCTTGCTTGATAATGATGATGTGCCACTTGGTGAATTTCTTGATGAACAAATTGCTAGAGTAACACAACATGATGTTGTTGAATGTGATGATGAGCTTGAAACTGAATCTCCTGAAACACCTACTAGAACTAGCCCTCCTAGATATGAATTGCCCAAGGTACCGGAAGGTTATGTTATGAGTGAAGAAACAACTAGAGATATTCTTGCTTGTAAGGATAGAGATGATCTAGAGAAATTATTACACAAGTATAAAGAAAAATCTCTGAATGCTAGAATGAAATGTGATCCTAAGTTTGCTACTTCACCTATTTTTATTGATGATAAGGATTATGAATTCTCTGTTGACCAAGAGTTAATTACTTTGGTTGAATCTGATCCTTTCCATGGCTATGAAAATGAAACTGTTGTCGCACATCAAACTAAAGAAGAGAGTCTCCCACAAGCTTGGGGAGGCTTTGCCAGTTACTTAATGCTTTGCCTGATCATCCTCTTAAGAAAAATGAAATACTTGATATCTTCTATAATGGACTAACCGATGCTTCTACGGACTTCCTAGATAGTTGTGCTGGTTGTGTTTTCAGGGAACAAACTGTTGGACAAGCTGAAGAAGTATTGAATAACATATTGAAAAAATTATGATGGTTGGACCATTCCTGAACCACTGCCTAAACCCACTCTGAAGAAGAGGGGTATATTATATCTCAGTCCTGAAGATATGCAAGAAGCAAAGAAATCCATGAAGGAAAAAGGTATTAAAGCTGAGGATGTTAAAAATTTACCTCCTATTGAAGAAATACATGGGCTTAATACACCACCACTGCCTAAGGTGGTAGAGGTAAATTATCTAATGAAGTTCAATGATAATGACAATCCTCACAATATGCATCCTAGTCAATGCCTTTATGAGTTTGAAAACTATATTAGAAAACAAGATTACTTCAGTGCAAATGTTATTTAACAATTGAAATATAATTCTGATATGATTGCTCGTTTGAGTGACTTGTTATTTAGAATTTCAAATGAAGTTAGAGGTGCTGGAAAACATGCTTCTATGGTTCAAACTCAGTTAGAACAACTTGCTAAATCTCAAAGAGAATTGCTTGATGAAATGAATCATAATATACATGACTTTGTTGTTAGAGTTGCAACTAGAGGAGGTAAAATGACCCAGGAACCTCTTTATCCTGAGGGACACCCCAAAAGAATTGAACATGATTCACAAAGAGTTAACACTGATGCACCTAGTCCTTCTAGAAAGAAAAAGAAAAATGATAGGACTTTGCATACTTCTAGTGAACCTGAAATAGAAAAACCTCCTGATAATGATAATGAAACTTCTATCTCTGATGCTGAAACTCAGTCTGGTAATGAACACTCGCCTAGTGATAATGAAAAAGATAATGATGAGGTTCATGAAAACTCTCAACCCAATGAAAAAGAACCAGACAATGATGTTGAGATAGAACCACCTGTTGATCTTGATAACCCACAACCTAAGAATAAAACATATGATAAATGAGACTTCATTGCTAGAAAACACGGTAAAGAAAGAGAACCATGGGTTCAAAAACCTATGCCTTTTCCACCCAAGTCAACTAAAAAGAAAGATGATGAAGAATTTGAACGCTTTGCTGAAATGCTAAGGCCAGTCTTTTTGCGTACTCGCTTGACTGATATCTTGAAGATGCCTGCTTATGCAAAGTATATGAAAGACATCATCACAAATAAGAGAAAAATGCCGGAAGCTGAAATCTCCACTATGCTTGATAATTATACTTTTAAGGATGGATTACCAAAAAACTTGGAGATCCGAGAATACCAACTATACCTTGCCCTATCAAAAAGAATTATGTGAAAACTGCTTTGTGTGATTTAGGAGCTGGTGTTAGTGTTATGCCTTTCGCTTTATATGAAAAACTTGACTTGAATAAACTCACACCTACTGAAATATCTTTGCAAATGGCTAACAAATCAACTGCCATGCCTATCAGTATCTGTGAGGATGTGCTCGTTGTTGTTGCTAATGTTACTATTTTGACTGACTTTGTTATACTTGAGATGCCCGAGGATGACAACATGTCGATTATCCTTGGTAGACCCTTCTTGAATATTGCAGGGGCTGTTATTGATTGCAATAAAAGCAAGTTCACTTTTCATATCAATGGTAATGAGCATACGGTGCACTTTTTGAAGAAACAATTCCAAGTGAATGGTATTAATGTTACTGAAAAATCTCCGACAATCACTATTGGAAGTTTCCAAATAGCTCTACCTACTGTCAAAAAGAAATGTGAAATGCTTATTGTTGGGGAAATGCATATCCTCATTGAGGTAACTTAGTGGTTTACGAAAGTTCTTCGATTTCATGCTAATCGAAAGTGGTTGTTAATAAGACCTGATCAACCTTATTAATGGATCGTTTTTAAGCGGTATGAAGTTGATGAATTTAGTAAGAACTACCTTCTGTCCCTACGTTTTGTTCTTTGTTTCTATTAGTTAAATAAAATAAAATGCCATGCTTTGCCTGTTTTCTGAATTTCTCATGCAATAAAAAATGACCCAAAAATAGAAGTTCTCAGAATGCCCTGAAAATTTAATATGATTTTTTTTCCGAATATTTCTGAATTTCTGGTGCAAATAATATCAGAGGGAGGTGCACCAGGTGGGCACAACCCGCCTGGGCGCGCGAGGACCCCCAGGTGTGCCCTGGTGGGTTGTGGTTCCCACGTGGGCCCCCTCACTTATCCCATCATCCCACTTCATCACTCGCCTCTAGAAAAAAATCTCCATAGCTCCGTCTCCCGTGTTCTTGCCCTCAAACCCGCGGATTTCGATCTCTTTGCTCGAAGCTCCGTTTCTAAAACTGTTCTGGGGGATTGTTGCTTGGTATGTGACTGCACCGTTTGTCCAATTATTTTTTGTTTTAGTGGTTTATATTTTGAATAATTAGCTACTCTTGGTGCTGCTGTAGATGTGCTTGCATGTTGAATTCTTAGAGTTCTAAGTAGTTTGAATGCTTGTTATGACCTCTATGCATCCCTATGAGTAGTTTCTACCAATTTATTGAAGTTTTGTTGACAAATTTTTGTCACCCAAAATTTTTCAGAAAATTGTACGCGAACATGATGAACTTGTTTGGAAGGAGTTCTTAGAGGAGGAGATCATCGGGGACATCTTCTAGTGACCGTTCTGCTCGCCGGTCTTATGTTGAACCAAGCGAAAATTCTACTCGAGATGCCGCCACCAAAACATGCTTATGGCCTTGTGATGAGTATATGATGCATGTGGGTATTAAGGAGGAATTTGAGCAATATGTTCACAATGCCGGTCTCGGCCCCTACCTTTCAGATAAGTGCAAACAACACTACCTTCTCACTGAATCATTTTCAAAGGATTTAAATTCCTTCCTCGTGAGTCTAGGGTGTCGTTTATGCTTTATGATAATCCATTTACCATCCCACTAGGGAATTTTGCTTACCACTGCAAACTCCCGTTCTGGGGTTCGCTTGACGAACCGCCAAGGGCTGAGTACCAAACTTTCTTAACAAGTCTTTGCTGCGGTGAGACGAGCGGAGTGACACAAGGTAGAATAAAGAGCATTCATTTTTCTGCAATTCAGTACTTTGCATTATTTAATGGGAAATGTATAGTAGGCAAGCAAGACTGTAGCACACTATGTGCTCCAGACTTGAGCCTCATTCACACTGCTCTCACTGGTGAAAGGAATTATAACCTTGGAGCAATTTTTGCATGCAGACTTCAGCACAATGCTAACAGTGGCTATTTCTATGGTGGAATACATGCCAGACGTTTAGCATGAGGGCTGGGTGTTTCACCTTTGCCCTTTGATCCTATCCTACCCACGCAATATTTAGATTTTGATACGTTAAAAGATCATAAGATTCTCAAGGGAAAGGTTGATAACTTCACTTATAATCTATTGTTTAACCAAAAATCTGTTGTGCACACATATTTGCCTGCGCGTGCTCTTTTTGATTATCACAGCAAAGGAAGATATTTTGTTCTTGAGAGTGAGGCCCGAGCTCACAACGCAGCGGTGGAGGCAGCACGGCAGGCTGAGGCATCCGCACCGAGAGCCTCCGTGAGCTACCACGCCAACTACTACCCTCCAAGCTACTGATTGACTACCAAGTTAGGCCAAAAGCCTAAGCTTGGGGGAGTACGTGTTTCCACCGACTTTACATTCATGTCCACTTATTCATTTTGTCGGTGTCCACACTTTTTCATTGTACTATCCATGCTTAGATTTATTTTTTCTTGCTTTCTTCTTGTGTGTTTGAAAAACTTTAGAAAAACCATAAAAATTAGTTGTAGCTAATTTACTTTCTATGCATGCTTAGTAGTAATATTAAAAAGAAAACCCAAAAAGATTTCCTTGTTCTTCTTCTGCTTGTTGGGAGCTTTCCCGGGTAAATAGTTTTTCTCATTTTTGCTTTTCTCTTTTATTTGCTTGTTCAAGAAAACCAAAAAATCCAAAAATATTTCAGTGTGTTTCTCTGAACTTCTTTTCTTTTTATTCGAGTCTTACCAAGGAGAAGACCACGATGAAAATGTTGAGTGCCTCTCATATGAATAACTATTGAACTAATAAAGAGCACATTTTACCTTGTCTTCTCCTGTTGAATAAAATGTTTGCAGATTCCAGCTTAGTCCACGGCACTCTTGCACTATTATTATTTTCATATCGTTTGGTCGTGCAAGTGAAAGGCAATAATGATGATATTCGATGAACTGGCCGTGGCAGAGAGAAACTGGTATGGAATCGACTTGTTCTGTTTGTGTAAATATGTTTAACCTAGTATCCATGATTCAGCCAATTATGATTAAACATGTTTGCAATGAAAATTAGAGATTATAGTTTCTCATGCCATGCATAAGTAGCTGGGAGTGGATAATGATTTATCTTGGATATCAACATTGCGTTAAAATGATTGTGATGTAGTATGATGATATGGTATCCTCCTCTAAATGTTTGAGTGGCTTGACTTGGCACATGTTCATGCATGTAGTTGAATCAAAACCAACATAGCCTCTATGATATTTATGTTCATGGTGTTTATATCCTACTCATGGTTATGATCGTTGTTGCTCTCTAGCTGGCCGCTTCTCAATCTAATTGCTAGCCTTCGCCTCTACTAAGTGGAAATTCTGCTTGTACATCAAAAACCTTGAACCCAAAAGTTATTACAGATGAGTCCACCATACTTACTTATATGTGGTATTACCCTGCCGTCCTAAGTAAATTTGCATGTGCCACCTCTAAAAACTTCTAAATAAATATCGGTTTTGTGTGCCTTGACCGTTCATGGAACGACAGGAGGTGGTCGGTGTCTTTCATGCTAAGGGGGTTATTCTCAGGTCGAGTGTTTATTCACTCGCCATCGCACGAGAAAAGGGCGGTAATAGGGATGCCCAGTCCCAAACTACAAACTGAAAAAGTGTTAATCTCTTAAATAATCAAACAAAAACTCCCAGTGGAGTCAAAACCTTTACTTTTATCACTTGGGAACCGCCACTAGCATGCTTAGCATGGAATATATTGATAACTGATGGTCGTGAAGTAAATGAGAAGGGTGCATGTCTCAAAATATCATTTACCTCCTTTTTAAAAACTGAGCTCTGGCACCTTTGCAAATCACTGCTTCCCTCTGCGAAGGGACTATCTATTTACTTTTATGTTGTGTCATCCCCTTCTCAAACAAGTGCTAGAACCTGAGAGCACAACTGTCATGACTTATGCATTGTGTGTAGCTAATGTTGGGTGCATCATGACTGGATCTTTTCTACCATGAATTACAATTTTTAGTTGCTGCTTGAACTTTGGAGGTGCTCTGCATTTATGTTTTGCGGTCTCACAAGGGGCTAGCAAGATACCACTATTGTCATATTATATCATGGTTGTTTTGACAACGTGTTGCCGTTTGAGATATCTTGTTATTGCTCGCTAGCTGATTATGTCATTGATATGAGTCATTATAATCTTTAAGAGTTATTGTCGACATGGTAAGTTATAATGTTGGCTAAAAACCTGGGTGTTGTTTAAGCTTATTTATGCAAACAAGAGCAAAAGAGTTTGTAAAAGTTTTTCTTTTTCACTTTCAGTTTATCAACTGAATTGCTTGAGGACAAGCAAAGGTTTAAGCTTGGGGGAGTTGATACGTATCCAACGTATCTACTTTTCCTAACGCTTGTCCTCTTGTTTTTGAATCTAATTTGCATAATTTGAATGAAACTAACCCCAGACTGACGTTATTTTCAGCAGAACTACCATGGTGTTGTTTTTGTGCAGAAATAAAAGTTCTCAGAATGGAACGAAACTTTGCGAGGATTTTTTTTATATCAAATAAGAGAAATTCTGGAGCCAAGACCTGCTGAAGGGGGGCACCTGGGTGGGCACAACCCACCAGGGCACGCCCCCTCACCTGGCGCGCCCAGGTGGGTTGTCCCCACCTGGTGGCCCCGCAAACCCTGAAACCAACGCTATAAAATCCTATTTTTCCAGAAAAAAATCAGGGAGAAAGAATTATCACGGTCCACGCGACGGAGCCGCCGCCAAGCCCTATTCTTCCTCGGGAGGGCAGATCTAGAGTCCGTTTGGGGCTCCGGAGACGGGGATCTTCGTTCTTCGACATCACCAACCCTTCTCCATTGCCAATTCCATGATGCTCCCCACCGGGAGTGAGTAATTCCTTCGTAGGCTCGCTGGTCGGCGAGGAGTTGGATGAGATTCATCATGTAATCGAGTTATTTTTGTTAGGGCTTGATCCCTGGTATCCACTATGTTCTAAGATTGAATGTTGCTATGACTTTGCCATGCTTAATGCTTGTCACTTTGGGCTTGGGTGCCATGATTTCAGATCTGAACCGTTTATGTTATCATCATTATATCCATGTTCTAGATCCGATCTTGCAAGTTATAGTCACCTACTACGTGTTATGATCCGGCAACCCCGGAGTGACAACAACCGGGACCACTCCCGGTGATGACCGTAGTTTGAGGAGTTCATGTATTCACTATGTGTTAATGCTTTGTTCCGGTTCTCTATTTTTAGGATGCCTTATTATCCCTTAGTTTCCAATATGGACCCCGCTGCCACGGGAGGGTAGGACAAAAGATTTCATGCAAGTTCTTTTAATAAAGCACGTATGACTATTTACGGAATACATGCCTACATTATATTGACGAACTGGAGCTAGTGCCGTATCGCCCTAGGTTAAAACTGTCTCATGGTGAATATCATCCAACAAGTCACCGATCCAATGCCTCCGAATTTACCTTATATTGTTCTGCTAAGTTACTACTTCTATCATCATTGTTACACTTGCTACAAAATTACTGCTATCACTGTTACCGTTACTGCTGCTACTATTATCAAAACTATCATACCACTTTGCTACTGATCACTTTGCTGCAGATAATTAATCTCCAGGTGTGGTTGAATTGACAACTCAGATGCTAATACCTTCAAATATTCTTTGGCTCCCCTTGTATCAAATCTATAAATTTGGGTTGAATATTCTACCCCCGAAAACTGTTGTGATCCCCTATACTTGTGGGTTATCAATTAGTGATTCTAAATAACAAGTCACTCAAGCGAGCTATGATACGTCTCCAATGTATCTATAATTTTTTTATTGTTCCATGCTATATTATATTATGTTTTGGATGTTTAATGGGATTTATAATACACTTTTATATTATTTTCGGGACTAACCTATTAACCGGAGGCCCGGCCCAAAATGCTGTTTTTTTGCCTATTTCAGAGTTCCGCAGAAAAAGAATATCAAATAGAGTCCAAACGGAATGAAACCTTCGGGAATGTGATTTTCGGAACAAACGTGATCCAGAGGACTTGGAATCCACGTCAAGCAATCAACATGGAGAGCACGAG
>NC_057808.1:338502523-338511572 GCF_018294505.1 Triticum aestivum | reverse complement strand
CGACGTACTTCTTCCTCCTATATATACCTACGTACCCCCAAACAATCAGAGGCATCCACGAAAACCTAATTCCACCGCCGCAACCTTCTGTACCCGTGCGATCCCATCTTGGGGCCTTTTCCGGCGTCCTGCCGGAGGGGGCATTGATCACGGAGGGCTTCTACATCAACACCATAGCCTCTCCGATGATGTGTGAGTAGTTTACCTCAGACCTTCGGGTCCATAGTTATTAGCTAGATGGCTTCTTCTCTCTCTTTGGATCTCAATAAAAAGTTCTCCTTGATTCTCTTGGAGATCTATTTGATGTAATCTTCTTTTACGGTGTGTTTGTCGGGACCGATGAATTGTGGGTTTATGATCAAGTTTATCTATGAACAATATTTGAATCTTCTCTGAATTCTTTTATGTATGATTGGTTATCTTTGCAAGTCTCTTCGAATTATTAGTTTGGTTTGGCCTACTAGATTGATCTTTCTTGCAATGGGAGAAGTGCTTAGCTTTGGGTTCAATCTTGCGATGTCCTTTCCCAGTGATAGCAGGGGCAGCAAGGCACGTATTGTATTGTTGCCATCGAGGATAGCAAGATGGGGTTTATATCATATTGCATGAGTTTATCCCTCTACATCATGTCATCTTGCTTAAAGCGTTAGTCCGTTCTGATGAACTTAATACTCTAGATCCATGCTGGATAGCGGTCGATGTGTGGAGAAATAGTAGTAGATGCAGGCAGGAGTCGGTCTACTTGTCACGGACGTGATGCCTATATACATGATCATACCTAGATATTCTCATAATTATGCTCAATTCCATCAATTGCTCGACAGTAATTTGTTCACCCATCGTAATACTTATGCTATCTTGAGAGAAGCCACTAGTGAAACCTATGGCCCCCGGGTCTATTTTCCATCATATTAATCTTCCGTGAACAAGCTATTTCTATCTTTGTTTATTTTGCTTTCTTTACTTTTAGTCTTTATCATAAACATACCAAAAATCTTATCTTATCATATCTATCAGATCTCACTCTCATAAGTGACCGTGAAGGGATTGACAACCCCTTTATCGCGTTGGTTGCGAGGTTCTTATTTGTTTGTGTAGGAGTGAGGGACTTGAGCGTGGTCTCCTACTGGATTGATACCTTGGTTCTCAAAACTGAGGGAAATACTTATGCTACTTTACTGCATCACCCTTTCCTCTTCAAGGGAATAATCAATGCAGTGCTCAAGAGGTAGCAAGAAGGATTTCTGGCGCCGTTGCCAGGGAGTCTACGCAAAA
Source organism: Triticum aestivum (assembly GCF_018294505.1). Taxonomy (NCBI): domain Eukaryota; kingdom Viridiplantae; phylum Streptophyta; class Magnoliopsida; order Poales; family Poaceae; genus Triticum; species Triticum aestivum. Next base: position 338,510,297 of record NC_057808.1, on the reverse strand, counting down.
TTCAACATACCAAGTACCCATCACAAACCCTTATCCATCGCATTACATTATTTGCCATTTGCCTCTCGTTTTCCTCTCCACTTGACCCTTGCCGTTTTCTTCGCCCTCTCTTTTCCGTTTGCTTTGTTGTTATGGCTAGTCCTTTATCCACACCTTTATCTCCCGAGAATGAAGTTCTTAATTTTAAACAAAGGGAGGGAGAAAATCTAAAATATGTTTGGTACAGAATTTGCAATGCTCAAAATAGATCTACTAGGAAGCAATCTACTTTCGTTCTACTTCGCAATTTTTATGTAGGCATCACTCATTGGAATAGATTCATTCTTGATACCATTACCAGAGGAAATTTCTTGGGTAGCCATACCTTTGATTCTTATAATGCAATGATAGATTTGTTTGGCCCACCACCTCTTTTGGTTAATGGAACTATGTTAACTTTGGAGCATGTGATGCAAAGACTTGAAATTATTGAAAATAAAGTAGCTACCATAGAGTTAATTGAAAAATTGGATAAAAAGATCCACAACCAAATTACCCAATATGGATCTAAGGTAGGAGTCATTTTGAATTTTTTTAAAGAAAAGGAACCCATGGTTAATGAAAGAATAAATCAGGATTCCACTAGAATCTATAAACTTGAGGGTATCATTACCAACTTGGGGACCGCCTTTTCTTCCATAAAGAACACTTCAAATCCTCCGACCAAAATTGCCAAGCTTATGTATGTTCCTAAAAATAAGGGTGAATCCTCTAGTAAGGAAACTGCGGATCTCAAATCAATAAGTGTTCATCCCAATCTTTTTGCTATCATTAAGGAACCATTTGCTACAAATGATTTTTTCGATTTCGTGCCTAGAAGTTTGATAACTAATAAAAAGAAAGAAAATCCTAAGGGTTACAGGTGTCTTATTGAAGAATTGCCCACTAAAGATGATAACACCTAGATCTATCCTTGCTTTTATGCCTAGCTAGGGGCGTTAAACGATAGCGCTTGTTGGGAGGCAACCCAATTTTTTTTTTTTTTGCTTCTGTTTCAGAATAAATATTTGATCTAGCCTCTGGTTAGATTTGTTTTTATTTTTTAATTAGTGTTTGTGCCAAGTTAAACCTATAGGATCTTCTTGGATGATAGTTATTTGATCTTGCTGAAAATTCCAGAAACTTTCTGTTCACGAAAACAATTGTTAAACATTACCAGAACGTGATATAACATTTATTCCAATTGCAGCACATCCATAAAAAAATATTTAGGTCGTGCTATTTTGGCTGAATTTTTAGAGTTTCAGAAGTTTGCGTTAGTTACAGATTACTACAGACTGTTCTGTTTTTGACAGATTCTGTTTTTTGTGTGTTGTTTGCTTATTTTGATGAATCTATGGCTAGTAAAATAGTTTATAAACCATAGAGAAGTTGGAATACAGTAGGTTTAACACCAATATAAATAAAGAATGAGTTCAATACAGTACCTTGAAGTGGTGTTTTGTTTTCTTTCGCTAACGGAGCTCACAAGATTTTCTGTTAAGTTTTGTGTTGTGAAGTTTTCAAGTTTTGGGTAAAGATTTGATGGAGTATGGAACAAGGAGTGGCAAGAGCCTAATCTTGGGGATGCCCATGGAACCCCAAGATAATCTAAGGACACCAAAAAGCCAAAGCTTGGGGATGCCCCGGAAGGCATCCCCTCTTTCGTCCTCATCCATCGGTAAATTTACTTGGAGTTATATTTTTATTCACCACATGATATGTGTTTTGCTTGGAGCGTCTTGTATGATTTGAGTCTTTATTTGTTAGTTTACCACAATCATCCTTGCTGTACACACTTTTTGAGAGATACACACTTGATTCGGAATTTGCTAGAATACTCTATGTGCTTCACTTATATCTTTTGAGCTATATAGTTTTTGCTCTAGTGCTTCACTTATATATTTTAGAGCACGGTGGTGGATTTGTTTTATAGAAACTATTGTTCTCTCATGATTCACTTAGATTATTTTGGGAGTCCTACAAAACATCATGGTAATTTGCTTTAATAGGCATCCAAGATTAGTAAAGAAAAAAAGAATAAATAAATTTTCTTATGAGTGTGTTGAATACTATGAGAAGTTTGATGCTTGATAATTGTTTTGAGATATGAAGGTGGTAATATTAGAGTCATGCCAGTTGAGTAGTTTTGAATTTGAGAAATACTTGTGTTAAAGTTTGTGATTCCCGTAGCATGCACGTATGGTGAACCGTTATGTGATGAAGTCGGCACATGATTTATTTATTGATTTTCTTCCTTATGAGTGGCGGTCGGGGACGAGCGATGGTCTTTTCCTACCAATATATACCCCTAGGAGCATGCGTGTAATACTTTGTTTCGATAACTAATAGATTTTTGCAACAAGTATATGAGTTCTTTATGACTAATGTTGAGTCCATGGATTATACGCACTCTCATCCTTCCACCATTGCTAGCCTCTCTAATACCGCGCACTTTTCGCCGGTATCATAAATCCACCATATACCTTCCTCAAAACAGCCACCATACCTACCTATCATGGCATTTCCATAGCCATTCCGAGATATATTGCCATGCAACTTACCAACATTCCGTTTATTATGACACGCTCCATCATTGTCATATTGCTTTGCATGATCATGTAGTTGACATTGTATTTGTGGAAAAGCCACCGTTTATAATTCTTTCATACATGTCACTCTTGTTTCATTGCATATCCCGGTACTCCGCCGGAGGCATTCACATAGAGTCATATTGTTGTTCTAAGTATTGAGTTGTAATTCTTGAGTTATAAGTAAATAAAAGTGTGATGATCATCATTATTAGAGCATTGTCCCAAGTGAGGAAAGGATGATGGAGACTATGATTCTCCCATAAGTCGGGATGAGACTCCGGACTAAATAAAAAAAAGGGGGCCATAAAAAAAGAAAAAGGCCAAACAAAAAATGAGAGAAAAAGAGAGAAGGGACAATGCTACTATCCTTTTACCACACTTGTGCTTCAAAGTAGCACCATGATCTTCATGATAGAGAGTCTCTTATGTTGTCACTTTCATATACTAGTGGGAAATTTTCATTATAGAACTTGGCTTGTATATTCCAATGATGGGCTTCCTCAAAATACCCTAGGTCTTCGTGAGCAAGCGAGTTGGATGCACACCCACTTAGTTTCTTTTGTTGAGCTTTCATATACTTATAGCTCTAGTGCATCCGTTGCATGGCAATCCCTACTCACTCACATTGCTATCTATTGATGTGCATCTCCATAGCCCGTTGATACGCCTAGTTGATGTGAGACTATCTTCTCCCTTTTTTGTCTTCTCCACAACCACCATTCTATTCCACATATAGTGCTATGTCCATGGCTCACGCTCATGTATTGCGTGAAGATTGAAAAAGTTTGAGAACACCAAAAGTATGAAACAATTGCTTGGCTTGTCATCGGGGTTGTGCATGATTAAATACTTTGTGTGATGAAGATAGAGCATAGCCAGACTATATGATTTTGTAGGGATAACTTTCTTTGGCCATGTTATTTTGAGAAGACATAATTGCTTAGTTAGTATGCTTGAAGTATTGTTATTTTTATGTCAATATTAAACTTTTGTCTTGAATCTTTCGGATCTGAACATTCATACAACAATTAAGAGAATTACATTGAAAATTATGCCAAGTAGCATGCCACATCAAAAATTCTGTCTTTATCATTTACCTACTCGAGGACGAGTAGGAATTAAGCTTGGGGATGCTTGATACGTCTCCAACGTATCTATAATTTTTGATTGTTCCATGCTATATTATATTCATTTTTGGATGTTTAATGGGCTTTATTATACACTTTTATATTATTTTCGGGACTAACCTATTAACCGGAGGCCCAGCCCAAATTGTTGTTTTTTGCCTATTTCAGAGTTTCACAGAAAAAGAATATCAAACGTGTCACGCCCAATATGCGATACTATCCTAAAGAGACTCGAAGGTCCCACCAAGGATAGAACCGCATATTGACACGCTTTTGCAAGGTGGATATCATTACATCAACATTACTTAATAGATGGGGATACATACAAGGCATACACATGCCGCAAGAATACATCAATACATCATACATAAGATCAACATCCGACTATGGATGAAACACAACCAGAAGCTCAAACGACATCCACCCTGCTAGCCCAGGCTGCCGACCTGGAACCTATCCCCTGATAGAAGAAGAAGCAAAAGAAGAACTCCAAAACAAGTAAACATCGCTCTCGCGTCATGATCATCGCAAAACCTGTACCTGCAACTGGTGTTGTAGTAATCTGTGAGCCACGAGGACTCAGCTATCCCATTACCATGGGTATCAAGACTAGCAAAGCTTAAAGGGTAAGGAAGGGGTAAAGTGGTGAGGTTGCAGCAGCGACTAAGCAAGTATGGTGGCTAACTTACGCAAATAAGAGCGAGAAGAGAAGCAAAGAAACGGTCATGAAACTAGCAATGATCAAGAAGTGATCCTGAACTCCTACTTACGTCAAACATAACCCCGAAACCGTGTTCACTTCCCGGACTCCGGCGAGAAGAGACCATCACGGCTACACACGCGGTTGATGCAATTTAATTAAGTCAAGTGTCAAGTTCTCTACAACTGGATATTAACAAATTCCCATCTGCCACATAACCGCGCGCACGGCTCTTGAAAGTTTATACCCTGCAGGGGTGTCCCAACTTAGCCCATTATAAGCTCTCACGGTCAACGAAGGATATTCCTTCTCCCGGGAAGACCCGACCAGTCTCGGAATCCCGGTTACAAGACATTTCGACGATGGTAAAACAAAACCAGCAAAGCTGCCTGATGTGTCGACAATCCCGATAGGAGTCGCACGTATCTCGTTCTCAGTACACACCGGATAAGCGAAGCGTATAGGTACCGACGTAACCCAAGTTGCCAAGGGATGGTCCCGCACGGTGCTCTAGTTTGGACCAACACTTAGACAAGCACTGGCTCGGGGGGGGGGGGTAAAATAAAGATGACCCTCGGGATGCGCGACTCCCAAGGGAAAAAGGCCAGGTGAGGCAAATGTAAAACCAAGGTTGGGCCTTGCTGGAAGAGTTTTATTCAAAGCGAACTGTCAACGGGGGTCCCATAAATCACCCAACCACGTAAGGGACGCAAAATCAAGGAACATAACACCGGTATGACGGAAACTAGGGCGGCAAGAGTGGAACAAAACACCAGGCATAAGGCCGAGCCTTCCACCCTTTACCAAGTATATAGATGCATTAATTAAATAAGAGATATTGTGATATCCCAACATAAACATAATCCAACATGGAGCAATCTTCATATTCACCTACAACTAGCAACGCTATAAGAGGGGCTGAGCAAAGCGGTAACATAGCCAAACAACGGTTTGCTAGGAAGGGTGACAAAGGTTAGAGGTTCATGGCAATTTGGGAGGCTTGAAGAGCAAGTGATAGGTAGCGCAGCATAGCGATAGAACGAAACAACTAGCATAGCAATGATAGTAATGAGATCCAAGATAACGGTCATCTTGCCTGAAATCCCGCTAGGAAGAAGAACGAGTCCATGAAGAAGATGAAGCCACGAAGACGAACGAATCCTCACGATCGCAACGACACGGGAACTATCGAGAAGAAGCACACAACATGGTAAACACACCACACATGAACAAGGCATGATGCTCAACCAAGTATGATGCGTAACAAGGCTACATGAAGCTACTCATGGCAACATATGATGCATACACATCAAAGCAAGTTTAAATGAGGCCAGAAACAACAAATAACAAATCCGGTAAATCCTCATATGCAAATTTCGAAATTGGTCCAGATCTGAATAAACCTTATGTTCAAGTTGTTAAACAGCAAGTTAAGATGAACCAAGATGATCTACACGAAATTCTAGTCAAGTTACATATAAAGTTCATTAGATTCGGAGCTACGGCCTAGAAGATATGAGCAAAACAAGTTAAACATGGCATTGATGCAAAATGCATTCAAACGTCAAGCAAAGACTCTCAAAACATGGATGCAACAAGGTAACATGAAACTACATGCAAAACTAAGCAAGTTTCATATAGAGCATGCTCAAAACGGAGCAACGGTGCAACACATACACTCCAACCAAGATATCGCAACAATCTGTCCAAAACAGCAACTAGGCATCTAGCAAGCATCATGAACATATGCTACAGCAACTCAACATGAAAACAAAAGGCATGGACATGATGTACAGGTAAAGCATTACAAAACATGAACACTGAGCTATCTCCAGAAATCACTAGAACATGCTCAAAAAAGACATGTCAAGATTGCAAATAATAACAGGTCACAGACTTGGCAGAAATTACTGGACATGGCAGAAATAACATCAGGTTGCAAAGTTTAGAGCTATCATACAACATGCGACAGCAACATATCATAGCAAACAAAGGCATGGCATGAATCTACTAATTGCATAGAACAAAAGTCCCTTACTGAACATGAGCTAAAAAGGCACAGAAGATATGATGGCACCCATGTAAACATAGCAAGTTTCATTAACAGTTTCAGACTTGGCAGAAAAACAGAGCATGGCAGAAATAACGATAAGTAGACATGTTGGTGAGCTTGAAACACTCACCACAGAGCAGTACATGGCATGGCAAGGTAACCAGTAGTAAGAAGGCATAAATATGAAGCTAAGCATGGCAATAGAATAGTCATAGGGTACATGTATCACTACCAAAACACATGGCAAAACTGATTAACATGTAAACAATCTGCCAGAAACATTATTTAGCAACTTGAGAGCAAGATTACAACAAGCTATAGCAGGCTATAAATGCAAACAAAGGCATGGATGGATAGAACATAACATGTATAACGAAACATCCTTAGTGAACATCTCCAGATTATGCATAGAATGACCTGTAGCAGCAGGTTTACATAGCAACAAAACATAACAGACTCAGACTTAGCAGAAATGATTAAGTCACAGAAATCAGCAACATCACGGAGGCTACTTTGCATGCTTGTGCTAGTCACCACAGAGATCCTAAAAATACAAGACTAGCACCGCTGTAAATAGGGCATGATGTAGTACAAAATACATGTAGAGCTCATGCTCATAGGATGCACACACAAAATGCAATGAAAAAGACAAATCATCAAGTTCATATAACAGACAACAGTTAACAGCATATAGCATTCTTGCAACGATGATTAGGGCATCAAGATGATCTCAAACAAGCATGGCACAATGGAACAAAATGAATAACATCTCATGACGAACATTTTGATATATTAAAAGCATGAATCGGAGCACCGAGCACGAAGTTATGGCATGATGAACAGGGAAACATAATGCAATAATTTCGGGACTTGGCAGAAATTTACCACTCCGAAAACAGGACGGGACGAAGCGGGACGGCGCGGTACCGGACGGGGACGAGGGCATTTGGATCGTTGAACTGGTGGATCTCGTCCACTCGGGCGGATCCGGCTCCGGCGAGAACTCTGGCGAGACGGCGAACTCCGGCGAGGCAGCGGGACGTCGGGGAAGGTTGGGAAGAGGCAGATCCGGCGGGGACGACGCGGTGCGGGGTCCGGCGGCGTGGAAGCTGAGGGAGGCGCGGTCCCGCGGCGGGGCGGCGCCCGTCGGCGGAAGAGGCAAATGCGGCGGGGCGGAGCAAGTCGCCGGCGGCTGAGGGCGGCGCCTGAGGTGGCGGGGAGCGGGAGTAAGGAGACGGCGGAGGCGCGGGAGCCAGGCGCGGCGAAGGCGGCGGGGCGGACG
>NC_057808.1:338473015-338502112 GCF_018294505.1 Triticum aestivum | reverse complement strand
GGGCCGGCGGCGCGCTGGAGGAGAGAGAGGAGGCGCGGGGATGACGTGGCGGCGGCGGATTGGTTGGAGGACGGCGGCGGACATGTCCGGCGTGGGGGAATTTTGTCTGGTGGCGCGAGGTGGAAGGAGGCTAGGGTTTGCACCGTGAAATTCGGGGGAGAGGGCATATATATAGCTAGAGGGAGCTAGGAGAGTCCAAACGGGGTGCGGTTTTCGCCCACACGATTGTGATCGAACGACCGAGAGCATGGAGGGGGTTTGGATGGGTTAGTGGGCTGATTTGGAGGGGTGCTGGCCTTCAAAGAGAAGGGGGTTTTCGGGCTACGCGGTTAACCGTTGGGGCATCAAACGACCTCCAAATGGAACGAAATTTGACGGGCGGTCTGTCGGTGCTATACCAAGGCCACTCGGCAAATCTCGGCCCATTCCGAGAACGTTTTTCTCCCACTCACGAAACAAGATCTGAGAGGGGCGACGGGCGCGCGTGAGAGTGTCGGATCGCGAAACGGACAACGGGGAAAAAGACCGGATGCAAGTTTTGAAAAACATGATGATGCAATGCAGATGATGACATAGCAAAATGCAACACCCAAGCAAATGACATGGCAACAAGAACGAATAACTGGAAGAAACCTGACGCATCAGATCCGGGGCGTTACAAAACAGAGTCCAAACGGAATGAAACCTTCGGGAATGTGATTTTTGAAACAAACATGATCCAGAGGACTTGGAGTCCACATCAAGCAATCAAAGTGGAGAGCACGAGGCAGGGGGCGCGCCTTCCCCCCCCCTCCCCAGGCGTGCCCTCCACCCTCATGGGGCCCACGTTGCTCCACCGACGTACTTCTTCCTCCTATATATACCTACGTACCCCCAAACCATCAGAGGCATCCACGAAAACCTAATTCCTCCGCCGCAACCTTCTGTACCCGCGAGATCCCATCTTGGGGCCTTCTCCGGCGTCCTGCCGGAGGGGGCATTGATCACGGAGGGCTTCTACATCAACACCATAGCCTCTCAGATGATGTGTGAGTAGTTTACCTCAGACCTTCGGGTCCATAGTTATTAGCTAGATGGCTTCTTCTCTCTCTTTGGATCTCAATACAAAGTTCTCCTCGATTCTCTTGGAGATCTATTTGATGTAATCTTCTTTTGCGGTGTGTTTGTCGGGACCGATGAATTGTGGGTTTATGGTCAAGTTTATCTATGAACAATATTTGAATCTTCTCTGAATTCTTTTATGTATGATTGGTTATCTTTGCAAGTCTCTTCGAATTATCAATTTGGTTTGGCCTACTAGATTGATCTTTCTTGCAATGGGAGAAGTAGCTTTGGGTTCAATCTTGCGGTATCCTTTCCCAGTGACAGCAGGGGCAGCAAGGCACGTATTGTATTGTTGCCATCGAAGATAACAAGATGGGGTTTATATCATATTGCATGAGTTTATCCCTCTACATCATGTCATCTTGCTTAAAGCGTTAGTCCGTTCTTATGAACTTAATACTCTAGATGCATGCTGGATAGCAGTCGATGTGTGGAGTAATACTAGTAGATGCAGGCAGGAGTCGGTCTACTTGTCACGGACGTGATGCCTATATACATGATCATACCTAGATATTCTCATAACTATGCTCAATTCTATCAATTGCTCGACAGTAATTTGTTCACCCACCGTAACACTTATGCTATCTTGAGAGAAGCCACTAGTGAAACCTATGGCCCCCGGGTCTATTTTCCATCATATTAATCTTCCGTCAACAAGCTATTTCTATCTTTGTTTATTTTGCTTTCTTTACTTTTAGTCTTTATCATAAAAATACCAAAAATATTATCTTATCATATCTATCAGATCTCACTCCCGTAAGTGACCGTGAAGGGATTGACAACCCCTTTATCGCGTTGGTTGCGAGATTCTTATTTGTTTTTGTAGGTGCGAGGGACTTGAGCGTGGTCTCCTACTGGATTGATACCTTGGTTCTCAAAACTGAGGGAAATACTTACGCTACTTTACTGCGTCACCCTTTCCTCTTCAAGGGAAAAACCAATGTAGTGCTCAAGAGGTAGCAAGCTATCATATCATAATTTTGTTTCAATTATTTCATAACATTTGCATTGAAGTGATCTTGCTTCATAGTGTAATTGCCAAATTCATATAGGCATTGACTAGGATGCTTATTGTAAGGGATGTCTCCTTCATCAAACTTTAAGTAATAAATTAGCTGTACCACCGGTGGTGGTCGTGTGTCAAGACCATGTATTTCTTCAATAGGTGATAAATTCTTAACATCTTTAGCTTTAATACCTTTTTCCTGCATACATTTCTTTGCCTCTTACATATCTTCAGGACTGAGAAATAAAATACACCTCTTCTTCGGAGTGGGTTTAGGCGGTTGTTCAGGAAGTGTCCAATCATCATAATTCATCAATATGTTATTCAATAATTCCTCAGCTTGTTCAACAGTTTTTTCCCTGAAAACACAACCAGCACAACTATCTAGGAAGTCCCTAGAAGCATCGGTTAGTCCATTATAGAACATATCAAGTATTTCATTTTTCTTAAGAGGATGATCAGCCAAAGCATTAAGCAATTGGAGAAGCCTCCCCCAAGCTTGTGGGAGACTCTCTTCCTAAATTTGCACAAAGTTAAATATTTCATGTAAGGCAGCTTGTTTCTTATGAGTAGGAAAATATTTTTCAGAGAAGTAATAAATCATATCCTCGGGACTACGCACACAACCAGGAGCAAGAGTATTGTACCATATCTTAGCATCACCTTTTAACAAGAATGGAAATAACTTAAGAATAGTAGTAGCAAATGTTCTCATCATGAGCAAATAGGGTGGCTATGCTACCTCTTGAGCACTGCGTTGGTTTTCCCTTGAAGAGGAAAGGGTGATGCAGCAAAGTAGCGTAAGTATTTCCCTCAGTTTTTGAGAACCAAGGTATCATTCCAATAGGAGACCACGCACAAGTCCCTCGCACCTACACAAACAAATAAATCCTCGCAACCAACGCAATAAAGGGGTTGTCAATCCCTTCACTGTCACTTACGAGAGTCAGATCTGATAGATATGGTAAGATAATATTTTTGGTATTCTTATGATAAAGATGCAAAGTAAAGAAAGCAAAATAAAGACGGCGACAGAAATAGCTTGTTGATGGGGGATTAATATGATGGAAAATAGACCCAGGGGCCATAGGTTTCACTAGTGGCTTCTCTCATGAGCATAAATATTACGTTGGGTGAACAAATTACTGTTGACCAATTGACAGAATTGAGCATAGTTATGAGAATATCTAGGTATGATCATGTATATAGGCATCACGTCCAAGACAAGTAGACCGACTCCTGCCTGCATCTACTACTATTACTTCACACATCGACCGCTATCCAGCATGCATCTAGAGTATTAAGTTCAAAAGAAGAGAGTAACGCTTTAAGTAAGATGACATGATGTGGAGGGATAAACTCATGCAATATGATACAAACCCCATCTTGTTATCCTCAATGGCAACAATACAATACGTGCCTTCCTGCCCCTGCTGTCACTGGGAAAGGACACCGCAAGATTGAACCCAAAGCTAAGCACTTCTCCTATTGCAAGAAAGATCAATCTAGTAGGCCAAACCAGACTGATAATTCGAAGAGGCTTGCAAAGATAACCAATCATACATAAAAGAATTCAGAGAAGATTCAAATATTGTTCATAGATAAACTTGATCATAAACCCACGATTCATCAGTCTCAACAAACACACCGCAAAAGAAGATTACGTCGAATAGATCTCCACAAGAGAGGGGGAGAACATTGTATTGAGATCCAAAAAGAGAGAAGAAGCCATCTAGCTAATAACTATGGACCCGAAGGTCTGAGGTAAACTACTCACACATCATCGGAGAGTCTATGGTGTTGATGTAGAAGCCCTCCGTGATCGTTGCCCCTTCTGGCGGAGCTCCAGAAAAGGCCCCAAGATGGGATCTCACGGGTACAGGAGGTTGCGGCGGTGGAATTAGGTTTTTGGCTCCGTATCTGGTAGTTTGGGGGTACGTAAGTATATATAGGAGGAAGAAGTACGTCGGTGGAGCAACGTGGGGCTCACAAGGGTGGAGGGCGCGCCCAGGAGGGGTAGGCGCGCCCCCCTACCTCGTGCCTTCCTGGTTGATGTCTTGACGTAGGGTCCAAGTCCTCTGGATCACGTTCGTTCCGAAAATCACGTTCCCGAAGGTTTCATTCCGTTTGATATTCTTTTTCTGCGAAACTCTGAAATAGGCAAAAAACATCAATTCTGGGCTGGGCCTCCGGTTAATAGGTTAGTCCCAAAAATAATATAAAAGTGTAAAATAAAGCCCAATAATGTCCAAAACAGACTATAATATAGCATGGAGCAATAAAAAATTATAGATACGTTGGAGACGTATCAGGCTATATCATTTAGTTTAGTAAGATGTGCCACAACAGTTTCATTTTCATAGCCATGGAAAGGATCAGATTCAACCAAAGTAATTAACTCTAGGTTGGCAGAGAATTCATAATCCTTATCGGCAACACAGATAGGTGAAGTAGCAAACTTAGGATCACATTTCATTCTAGAATTCTAGCATTTTTCTTTCAACTTGACTAGTAATTTCTTAAGATCATCTCTACCATTACAAGCAAGGAAGTCTCTAGCTACCTCTCCATCGATAACATAATCCTCATGTATCTTAGGCAATTCAAATCTAGAAGACCTAGGTCTAAAAGGTGTTTCATAGTTTTCAGTTTCAAAGACTTCATCAGGTTCTGTAATTTCATCGGTGTTAACATTCTCAATATCTTCAGCTCTAGCAATTTGTTCATCAAGAAATTCACCTAGTGGCACATTATCATCAAGAAAGGTACTAGAATCATCATAAGCATCATCCATAGCAGAAGTACCATCATCAATAACTTGCGACATATCAGGATTAATAGCATGTGGTGGTGTTGCAAGTTTACTCAAAATAGATATTGAATCAAGTACAGAGCTATATGGCAGTTCCTTACCTCCCCTCGTCTTAGAGGGGAAAATTTAAAGGAAATATGCCCTGGAGGCAATAATAAAGTAGTTATTTATATTTCCTTATATCATGATAAATGTTCATTATTCATGCTAGAATTGTATTAACGAGAAACTTAGTACATGTGTGAATACAAGACAAAACAGAATGTCCCTACTATGCCTCTACTTGACTAGCTCGTTAATCAAAGATGGTTAAGTTTCCTGACCATAGACATGTGTTGTCATTTGATGAACGCGATCACATCATTAGGAGAATGATGTGATGGACAAGACCCACCCGTTAGCTTAGCATGTTGATCGTTCAGTTTTATTGCTATTGCTTTCTTCATGACTTATACATATTCCTTTGACTATGAGATTATGCAACTCCCGAATACCATAGGAACACCTTGTGTGCTATCAAATGTCACAACGTAACTGGGTGATTATAAAGATGCTCTACAGGTGTCTCCGAAGGTGTTTGTCGGGTTGGCATAGATTGAGATTAGGATTTGTCACTCTGAGTATCGGAGAGGTATCTCTGGGCCCTCTCGGTAATGCACATCACTATAAGCCTTGCATGCAATGTGACTAATGAGTTAGTTGCGGGATGATGTATTACGGAATGAGTAAAGAGACTTGCCGGCAATGAGATTGAACTAGGTATGATGATACCGGCGATCGAATCTCGGGCAAGTAACATATCGATGACAAAGGGAATGACGTATGTTGTTATGCAGTTTGACCGATAAAGATCTTCGTAGAATATGTAGGAACCAATATGAGCATCTAGGTTCCGCTATTGGTTATTGACCGGAGATGTGTCTCAGTCATGTCTACATAGTTCTCGAGCTCGTAGGGTACTCACTCTTAACGTTCGATGACAATTTGTATTATGAGTTATGGTTTTGGTGACTGAAGTTTGTTTGGACTCCCGGATGAGATCACGAACATGACGAGGAGTCTCAAAATTGTCGAGAGGTAAATATTGATATATTGGAAGGTAGTATTCGGACACCAAAAGGGTTCCGGAGTGTATCGGGTACATACCGGAGTACCGGAGGGGTTACCGGAACCCCCCGGGGAAAGATATGGGCCATAGGACGGAGGCTAACCAGCCCACAAGGGCTGGTGCGACCCCCACAAGGGAGGAGGCTGAATTGGATTAGGTAAGGGGGCGCCACCCCCCTTTCCTTCTCCTACTCCCTCTCCTTTCCCCCTTTCCCCCTCCATGAGAAGGAAAAGAAGGGGGGGCGAATCCTACTAGGACTAGGAGTCCAAGTAGGACTCCCCCCTTATGGCACGCTCCCTAGGGCCGGCCTCCTCCCTCTCCCTCCTTTATATACGTGGGCAGGGCACCCCTTGGAGACACAACAATTGTTCCAAGCCGTGTGCGGCGTCTCCCTCCACGGTTTACCCCTCCAGTCATATTCACGTAGTGCTTAGGCGAAGCCCTGCGCGGATCACATCACCAACACCATCGCCACACCGTTGCTGACGGAACTCTTCCTCGACCCTTTGATGGATCAAGAGTTCGAGGGACGTCATCAAGCTGAAGTGTGCTGAACATGGAGGTGCCGTACGTTCGGTACTTGGATCAGTTGGATCGTGAAGACGTTCGACTATATCAACCGCGTTAACATAACACTTCCACTTTCGGCCTACGAGGGTACGTGGACACACTCTCCCGTCTCGTTGCTATGCTTCTCCTAGATAGATCTTGCGTGATCGTAGGAAATTTTTTGAAATTGCATGCTACGTTCCCCAACAGTGACATCCGAGCCAGGTCTATGCGTAGATGTTATATGCACGAGTAGAACACAAAGAGTTGTGGGCGATAATAGTCATACTGCTTACCACCAACGACTTACTTTGATTCGGCGGTATTGTTGGATGAAGCAGCCCGGACCGACATTACATGACCATGTTCATGAGACTGGTTCTACCGACGTGCTTCAGACACAGGTGGCTGATACGTCTCCAACGTATCTATAATTTTTGTTTGTTCCATGCTGTTATATTATCAATCTTGGATGTTTTATAATCATTTTATAGTCATTTTATATCATTTTTTGGTACTAACTTATTGACATAGTGCCAAGTGCCAGTTGTTGTTTTCTGCGTGTTTTTTACATTGCAGGAAATCAATATCAGACGGAGTCCAAATGCCACGAAACTTTACGGAGAATTTTTATGGGCCAGAAGGAACACAACGGGCCCTGACTGCGCCTGGGAGGTGCCTTGAGGGAGGCACAACCAACCAGGGCGCGCCCTAGTGGGTTGTGCCCACCTCGGCTGCCCCCCGAACCGCCTCTTTGCTCTATAAATACCCCAATATTTCCAGAACCCTAGAGAAATCGAAAAAATATTCAACCAGCCACCGCAGAGTCCAGAACCACTAGATCCAATCTAGACACCATCTCGAATGGGGTTCACCACCTCCATTGGTGCCTCTCTGATGATGCGTGAGTAGTTCTTTGTAGACGTTCGGGTCCGTAGTTAGTAGCTAGATGGCTTTCTCTCTCTCTCTGAATTCTCAATACAATGGTCTCTTAGAGATCCATATGATGTAACTCTTTTGCGATGTGTTTGTCGGGATCGAAGAACTTTGAGTTTATGATTAGATCTATCTTTTTATATCCATGAAAGTATTTGAGTTTCTTTGATCTCTTTTATGCAGGATCTCTTATAGCCTCGTATTTCTCCTCTGATATTTGGGTTTTGTTTGGCCAACTTGATCTATTTATCTTGCAATGGGAAGAGGTGCTTTGTACTGGGTTCGATCTTACGGTGCTTGATCCCAGTGACAGAAAGGGAATCGACACGTATGTATCGTTGCTACTAAGGATAAAACGATGGGGTCTATCTCTACATAGATAGATCTTGTCTACATCATGTCATCGTTCTTATTGCATTACTCCATATTTTCATGAACTTAATACACTAGATGCATGCTGGATAGCGGTCGATGTGTGGAGTAATAGTAGTAGATGTAGGCAGGAGTCGGTCTACTAATCTTGGACGTGATGCCTATATAATGATCATTGCCTGGATATCTTCATGATTATTTGAAGTTCTATCAATTGCCCAACAGTAATTTGTTCACCCACCGTTTGCTATTTTTCTCGAGAGAAGCCACTAGTGAAACCTACGGCCCCCGGGTCTCTTTCTCATATATTTGCCTTTGCGATCTACTTTTTCCTTGCATTTATTTTTAGATCTATTAAACCAAAAATACAAAAATACCTTGCTGCAATTTATTCTTATTTATTTTATTTGGCGTTCGATCTATCAATTTACTACAAATTTATCTCACGTCAGTTTGCCTATCTTGAGGCGTCGTACCCCGGAAAAGGGATTGACAACCCCTTTAACACGTCGGGTTGCGAGGATTTGTTATCTGTGTGCAGGAGCTGTTTACATTGTGTTGCTTGGTTCTCCTACTGGTTCGATAACCTTGGTTTCATATCTGGAAATACCTACCATCGCTGTGCTGCATCATCCCTTTCTCTTTGGGGAAATACCGACGTAGCTTCAAGCACTACAGAAAAAAGACACATCTGTCACATTTTGGGCCGAACGAAATTTTTTTCTATCATACTTATGACACTTCTATGATGATAATTGTGACAAAACCCAGTATCATCATAGATGTGGTGGGGTCCTACTTCTATGACAAAAAATCATGACAGAAAATGGGCTTTTCGTCCTGGGCGGGCCGGAGACGCAGCTGCATGACATTCTTTGGGCCGTCCATGACGGAAAAAACCGTGGTAGAAGCGAGGGCGAGGAAAATATCGGGGTGTTCCCGGTTACGGTGGGTGGTCGGGGCCGAGCGATGCGCGTTTCTCTCGTACACGCACGCACATGGGTGCGAGGCGTTGGGCTCTAACTGAACCCGAGCGAGGCGTTGGGCTCTAACTGAACCCGAGCGATTGCACTGCAGGCTACGCATTACTGAACCCGAGCGATCGATCGATGGCTGTTAACTGAACCCAATCGAGCGATTCCTTGGCTACTGCTTCTAACTGAAGCCGATCGATGCTGCCTCTGGATGAACAGTGAGCGTTGCGGGGGGAGGGGGGTTGGATGAACAGTTCCCGGTGGGGATGGATGAACAGGACCCCGTGGTGGTGCCTCTGGATGAACAGGACCCCGATCGATCGAGCCGGTTGGGGCTGGATGAACAGGACCCCATGGAGGGCAGGATGAACAGGACCACCCCGTGGAGGGCAGGATGAACAGTAGACGGTGGAGGGCTGGATGAACAGTAGCCCGTGGAGAGGGCTGGTTGAACAGTAGTCAGTGGAGTAGCGCGCGGTGGAGGCTAGATGAACAGGAGCCCGTGGATGAACAGTCGCAGGTGGAGGCTGGAGGAGGTCGACGGTGGA
The DNA here is from genome assembly GCF_018294505.1 of Triticum aestivum. Lineage (NCBI taxonomy): Eukaryota > Viridiplantae > Streptophyta > Magnoliopsida > Poales > Poaceae > Triticum > Triticum aestivum. The sequence goes on along the minus strand of NC_057808.1, from coordinate 338,492,703 downwards.
TGAACAGTAGCCTGTGGAGGCTGGACGTGGAGTCCCGTTTTGCGGTACGCCACACCCCTCCCGATGAACAGGACCCCCGTTTCGACCGTAGCGCTCCAACACAAGTTTGTTTCCTCTGTTTTGCGGTACGCCACACCCCTCCCAATCAACAGGACCTCCATTTTGACCGTAGGAGGTCCGTTTCCTCCGTTTGCGGCACGCCAGACCCCTCCCGATGAACAGGATCCCGTTTCGATCGTGGCCAGTCGAACACAAGGTCGTTTCCTCCGTTCTGCGGTACTCCAGGCCTCGTTTCCATCGGCTGTTCCGTCCAAGCCCTCCCGATGAACACAACGACGCATTTCGTTCCGACCCAGCCGGTTGGCTCCCCATGAACACGACGACGACGCTGTTTCTCCGTTCCGACCCAGCCATGTACGAGCCCTGGCCGTACGTATGCGCGAGTAGGTGTTCGAGACCCTGCCCGTATGTACGTACGTGGCCGTATTTTCTTTCTTGCACACTGGCCGTTGTACGTATGTGTACATGCTACGTGTGCGCCTCTACTACGACACGTGCGCGCCTCTACATCGACTAGTATGTACGTACACGTTCGCGACCAGAATGACAACGCTACTTATGCTTCGACCAGGTGGGTCCCGACTGTCAGGCACTTCCTTGCCTGCGAAGATGTAGCTGGTGGGTCCCAGGAGTCAGGGGGGCGAATCTTTTTTTTTGCCCGGACGCACTTCCTTGCGTGAGAAGATGTAGCTGGTGGGTCCCAGCAGTCAGGGGGGAACATTTTTTCACGAAATACGGTGGCCCGTCCGGTGGGTCCCCGCTGTCAGGTGGAGGAATAATTATTTTGCGCGTAATAAGGAGGCACTTCCTTGCTGCGGCCATGGACCCAGCTGTCAGCCTCTCCACGTACAGTCCACATCCGATGGAAGCCGTTCCTTGACCACGTTGACCACGCCACACCGAGAGCACCAGGGCGGTGGATGATACGTCTCTAATGTATCTATAATTTTTGATTGCTCCATGCTATATTATATTCTGTTTTGGATGTTTAATGGGCTTTATTATACACTTTCATATTATTTTTGGGACTAACCTATTAACCGGAGGCCCAGCCCAAATTGCTGTTTTTTTTGCCTATTTTAGTGTTTCACAAAAAAGAATATCAAACGGAGTCCAAACGGAATGAAACCTTCGGGAACGTGATTTTTGGAACAAACGTGATCCAGAGGACTTGGAGTCTACGTTAAGAAATCAACGAGCAGAGCACGAGGCAGGGGGGCGCGCCTACCCCCCCCCCCCAAGGTGCGCCCTCCACCCTCGTGGGGCCCACGTTGCTCCACCGACGTACTTCTTCCTCCTATATATACCTACATACCCCCAAACCATCAGAGGCACCCATGAAAACCTAATTCCACCGCCGCAACCTTCTGTACCCGTGAGATCCCATCTTGGGGCCTTTTCTGGCATCCTGCCGGAGGGGGCATTGATCATGGAGGGCTTCTACATCAACACCATAGCCTATCCGATGATGTGTGAGTAGTTTACCTCAGACCTTCGGGTCCATAGTTATTAGCTAGATGGCTTCTTCTCTCTCTGTGGATCTCAATACAAAGTTCTCCTCGATTCTCTTGGAGATCTATTTGATGTAATCTTCTTTTGCGGTGTGTTTGTCGGGACCGATGAATTGTGGGTTTATGGTCAAGTTTATCTATGAACAATATTTGAATCTTCTCTGAATTCTTTTATGTATGATTGGTTATCTTTGCAAGTCTCTTCGAATTATCAATTTGGTTTGGCCTACTAGATTGATCTTTCTTGGAATGGGAGAAGTGCTTAGCTTTGGGTTCAATCTTCCGGTGTCCTTTCCCAGTGACAGCAGGGGCAGCAAGGCACGTATTGTACTGTTGCCATCGAGGATAACAAGATGGGGTTTATATCATATTGCATGAGTTTATCCCTCTACATCATGTCATCTTGCTTAAAGCGTTAGTCCGTTCTTATGAACTTAATACTCTAGATGCATGCTGGATAGCAGTCGATGTGTGGAGTAATACTAGTAGATGCAGGCAGGAGTCGGTCTACTTGTCACGGACGTGATGCCTATATACATGATCATACCTTGATATTCTCATAACTATGCTCAATTCTATCAATTGTTCGACAGTAATTTGTTCACCCACCGTAATACTTATGCTATATTGAGAGAAGCCACTAGTGAAACCTATGGCCCCCGGGTCTATTTTCCATCATATTAATCTTCCGTCAACAAGCTATTTCTATCTTTGTTTATTTTGCTTTCTTTACTTTTAGTCTTTATCATAAGAATACCAAAAATATTAGCTTATCATATCTATCAGATCTCACTCTCGTAAGTGACCGTGAAGGGATTGACAACCCCTTTATTGCGTTGGTTGCGAGGTTCTTATTTGTTTGTGTAGGTGCGAGGGACTTGAGCGTTGTCTCCTACTGGATTGATACCTTGGTTCTCAAAACTGAGGGAAATTCTTACGCTACTTTACTGCATCACCCTTTCCTCTTTAAGGGAAAAACCAACGCAGTGGTCAAGATGTAGCAGTGGACGACGGCGAGGCCTAGGAAGGGGACGACGCGGAGCCGGGGAAGACGCGGCATTGGATGCCCACGCATAGAGGAGTACGAGGGTTCACTGGTTCGCTGCGGTATGAGGTTGCTGTCATCGCAGAATAACAGGGGGTGTGGGTGAGTAGAGGGATGGCCTAGCCAGCGGTGGGAATAGTAGGGGCGGTGAGGCCTCCGGGGCAGCACAGCCGGCCACGGGAGGCAGGAGCATGCGGCACGACCGGCGCTGCTTTGGGTGGCTGGAGCAACAAGACCAGAGGTTGAAGAAGCACTACGACCGTTGGATGGACATCGTACGGTCACTGGAGCTAGAATCGTTCATATTGACTAAGTTGACAAAGCACTCCGTCCCCGTCAACTTAGTAGGCCCACAAGTCAGTCTCCCACCAAGGTGGGTCCCAACTAGCAGGGGGAGTATTCATTTTTTTGTGCGTAATAAGGAGGCACCTCCGGGGGGTCCGAGCTGACAGCGGGGGGAACGTTTTTTCACGAAATACGTTGGCCCGTCCAGTGGGTCCCAGCAGTCAGGGGGGAAACATTTTTCCCCAAATACGGTGGCCCGTCCGGTGGGTCCCCGCTGTCAGGTGGAGGAATAATTATTTTCCGCGTAATAAGGAGGCACTTCCTTGCGGCTGTCGTGGACCCAGCTGTCAGCCTCTCCACGTACCGTACTCTTCCGATGGAAGTCGTTCCTTGACCACGTTGACCACGCCGCGCCGAGAGCACCAGGGCGGTGGACGACGGCGAGGCCTAGGAAGGGGACGACATGGAGCCGGGGAAGACGCGGCAGTGGATGCCCATGCGGAGAGGAGTACAAGGGTTCACTGGTTCGGCTTCGGTGTGAGGCTGTCGTCGCCGCAGAATAACAAGGGGTGTGGGTGAGTGGAGGGATGCCCTGGCCAGCAGTGGGAGTAGTAGGGGGTGGTGAGGCATGCGCGGCAGCACAGCCGGCCACGGGAGGCAGGAGCAGGCGACACGACCGGCGCTGCTTTGGGCAGCTGGAGCAAGAAGACCAGAGGTTGAAGAAGCACGACGGTCGTTGGATGGACATCGTAGGGCCACTGCAGCTAGAATCGTTTATATTGACTAAGTTGACAAAGCCCTTGGTACGCGTCAACTTAGTAGGCCCACAGGTCAGCTTCCGAAACGGTGCGCCGCAGATGTCAGGGGGAGGAATCATTTTTTGGGCGGGTGAAGCTAGAATATCCGAGATTGAAGAAGAAGCATGGCATCCGTTGGATGGACATCCAATGGCCACTGCTGCTAGAAGCGTGTGTTGACTATAAGTTGATAAAGCCTTGCATACCGTCAACTCTTTTTTTTTGAGGGGACGCGTCAACTTAGTAAGGCCACAAGTGTGTGGCATAGAACTTATAGCCCATTTGAGATTTGTAAGAATGTGCATCCAATTTTTGAATTCTAATGGAATTTACTACAACCCATTTACAGTTTGTTAAAAGTACAGCCCATTTCAACCAACCGTTCAAAACAGAATTCAATAAAATTTCCCACATTTTGATGGGATCCGAAATATTTTTATCCCGAAATTTCTAGTCAGATTAAATACAATTTCAATATAAATTTATATCACGTAAAAATCCAACGAAACACTGCGCTCGCAACAATTAATGAAATTAAATTCTTCAATATCCAAAAATAATATTTTATAAAGTAATTACGTGTTTGTGCATTTTTTATAGTTACTTATAATTACATCCCATTTATTATTTCTTAAAGCCCATTTTCTTGTTAAGCCTAATGCATCCCTCCTAGGAAAGATTTGCAGCCCAGCGGGGTGGAGAATAACAACTTGACCTTGCGTGGGTATTCCTAAAAAAAGTATAGCTGGGCTAGCCATTTTCAGCTTGAAAAAAATTAATATCTGGGTTGGATATCTGGCCTGGGCTAGACGGGCCATAGCCCGCCCAGTTAATAGCTGCAACAATGTTTTCGTTGTTGTTCAGAGGAGAAAAAATAATATCTGGGCTAAACATCGCTCAAGAAAAACTCTGCAATGCTCACACCTCAAAAACACAAATACTGCTCGAGCTGCTTGGTCCCAGCTGTCGGCCGCTTCTTGTGCAATTCTCTTGTTTATTGACTACATAGGTTGACAATGGTGTGGGACCCTGATGTCAGGAAACTAGGAGGAAGAAAAAAAATATTGTTTTATATACTAATAAGGAGGCACTTGCGTACGTGCGGCTATGGCCCTGGTGGGTCCCCACTGTCATCCTCTCCAAGTAAAGTCATCTCCTCATCCTCATGTCCGTTGACCATGTTGACAACGCGAGATGGCGGCGCCACAACGAGCGCAACAACTCGAAGGATGACAGAGAGGGCCTCGCGGGCCCTACGGATGGTCTGATACAGCGCCCGCTGCTCATTCGGGAAGCCAGGATCATAGGGCCACATGTCCGCGACGGCATTGTCGTTCGCTTGTTCACCGGTGCTCGTTGAGGAGACGGAGGTTGCAGCACAGGTCCTCCTGCGCTGGTAGCTCTTTCGCCATTAGGGCGTCGAAGTGCGGCTGCACCTGCTCTATGGTGAACACGGCATGAACAGGCTTGGACAGTGGCGCCGGCTCCTGGTCGGAAGCTACGTCCATCGTCTGATTGTCGTTGCTCAGCTCGGCGAGGTAGCTGGCGAGCCAGCATGTCCGGCTGCTAGAACGACCCGCTGCTAAGCACGAGTCTGACTGCCCTAGCCCACCCAGACCGCCTCCCTCGCCCGCGCGCGCTTTCCGCCCAAAACGGTCAGCGCCACCCGCGCCGCTTCCCGGTGCATGCGATTGCTTCGCCTTCAAATGACACAAGTGCCGTCCGTCCTTCTGCCGCCCACATTAATGATACGCGGTTGCCGAGGCGGCTACTCCGGCGCCACACGTCCGTCCCTCCGCCGCCCACCATTGCTATATAAACTGCTGCGCCGACCATAGCCGCAGTCATCCGCATCCGTTCCTATTCTCCTGTCCACACCACTACTGCCCACCATGGCTTCCTCGCGATCCAACGCTCTTCGGGACGGGCGGACGACGGACCACAAGGAGATGGCAGCCATTGCTGCCGACTGGTTGGCCGGCAGGCAGCCGGAGGACGACGACGTCCCAATGGAGAACATGGTAGTCGACGATCCGGCGCCAACCCCCTCCTCTGCGCCATCCTCGCCGGTGCATTGCACCATGACCATCGGTGAGGCTCGTGCCCATTATATGGACACGGTGAGGCAGAAGCGTGAGGAGCAGTTTCAGGAGGCGCAGGCCGACGTCACCTACAACCACCATCTCCTCCAGGAGCACCTGCAGGCGGAGGAACAGATCGCCACGGAGCGGGCGGAGCAGGAGGCGCTGCTCGACTCGTACCGCTCCGCCCGCGAGGGCCGCCTCGAGCGCTGGCGGTACCGCATGCGGGTGGCGGAGGCTGCGGCCGCCTACAAAGAGGGCGATGAAGCCGGCGAGGCGCTGTTTGGTGAGACCGAGGACGAGGCAGAGGAAAATGCCGGCTCCGAGGAGTCCCCGCTCCGCTGGCGTCGACGAAACCCTGCTCCGTCGAGGCCCCGCGGCGCCAACAACGAGGCAGAGGACACCGCCGGCTCCGCCGAGGCCCCACCCTGCCGGCAATGAGGGGGAGGATTTCCCTCGCTCCGCCGAGGCGCCGCCTGCCGACAACGAGACAGAGGACATCGCCGGCTCCGCCGAGGCCCCACTCCGCTGCCAGCAAGGCCGCGCCACACAGAAAACGAGGAAGAGTAGAACAAGGTAGGTCGCCGCTGCTCGGATCCAAGTAAGGCCACCGCTGCTACCCTCGGTTGAAGCCAAGCTAGGCAGGTTGACCACTGACGGCCCGTTAGCTTCTTGGCGGCGACGTGGAGTCGGAGAACTATGTTGGAGAAGGACGCTGCTTCTACTTAACTGCTGGTGCAGTTGGCTGACTGACACGTGGGCCCAACAGGCATCTGGGCCACATGTTAGTTACGCAACTGCACCTGCAGTTAAGTCACTGAAGCTTCTGTTCGGCTCAGCAGGACACAGGTGGGTAGCTTCAGTTAATTAATTATACCTCCAGCGCACCCCTTTTTAGTTGAAGAATGTATGAAATGTAATGAAATCTGGCATGTTTATATGAAATCCGACCGTGTATGAATGAATTTATTTCGATTACTTCGAATTCTTGTATCACTGGCATTGGATGAACATGCAAAACAATACGTACTAGCATTATTCCTAGGGTGATCACCTCGTTTGCAGCAGTTTCACATGTACTCCCTCCGGTCCTTTCTAGTCTGCATACAAGTTTTGTCTGCAGTCAAAGTATCTCTACTTTGACCAATATTATAGAAAAAAGTATGCACTTTCACAATGTGCGAAGTAAAAAGGAACAGAAGGAGTACAAAGAGTTTGAGCAGCTTTTTAGCGTTCCTGTACATTGCAATCAAACACACAGGCCTGGCAATTCATAGAGAACATTCAAAACAATCGATGATTATGCATCTCAGCGATTCACATGTCAAAGCCGATATTTACTTCACAATAAAGAATAAAGAAAAAATGGATCGACGCTGCTGACAGCAAAGGGCGTCCCATTTGAAAATATCAAACGCATGTCTTCTTGCTAAAATCAATGAGCAAAATTTGAGAAGGTTTTCCCATTCCAAAATATCAAACGCCTACGATTGTGGAATGGGCAGGGTTTGCCATCAGTTCGGACATTGACATGGCACCTCGTTCTAAATAAACCAGCTGTTCTTTTTGTGCAGTTCCACCAAAATCAACCAAATTCGCGCGTAGCTTGTATGATTTCGCCCTTATATGTTGCAACACCTTGAACTTATCGGCACCTCCTTTCTTGTGGTGGAAATGAATGATTCGATGTATTCATGAACATTTTGTGTAGTTCCCATTGAAGTCAAGCTGAGCACCCTGTTTGCACAAATACAAAAAAAAGTGATTAGTATAAAGCAAACTGTACTATGAATTGACAGTTTAAACAGGCACCGACATGGTCCATGTAGAGCACACTTTTCGAAAAATGGAACTCACCGGAAAGAATCCTAGAACAACATTGTACTCGCGCATCACAGCAAGAAAATGGAGATTTGTCAGTCCTTCTGAGCTGAAGTTAGTTTGGTCTTGTGGGGGGTAATGTAACCATCCTTCAACTGCTCCTTCTGATGAGAAGATAGACAGGGCTTCTTCATCCTGGCATAATCAGAACTAGTCACTTCACGTACTCCATATTCTTCTTCAGAGGAGGATGGTCCTGTTGTGCAAAGACAAGAGGATAACTAAATGCTAGCATCCCTGTTTGCTCAAAAAAAGGAAAGGAAATATTTAAAATAGCACAGATGAAGCACTTCTCAAGGACAATACCACTTTTTGATGATAGTACCTAAATAGTAGCACAACACCAATAGAGATGACAAAGCTCAATCATATGGATGAAATCAGTGGGCGAGTACCAACCTTTGTCAGGAGGCTTATTGTGTAGAGCATACAGATGAAGCACTTCTCCGGAACCATCTGTTGCTATCTACTGTGGTGGCCATGCTTACTATATACTCCTCGATTAGATTAATGTTTCCAACATCTTCTTGTGCAGTTCCACTAAAATATATGGTATCTTCAAAGAAGATCCCTGTTTGCACAAGTAGAGATAATTACGTATTACATTAAGAGTGGCATCAAATCAGTGGCAAAACAATTGATCGTTCGAGCCATAGCAATAAATTAAGATGCAAAACTATATCATTACTTGTGTCATCACAGTTCCAGTGCTTCATTACAGCACCAGGAGTTGATTTTTGTTTTTCTTTCGCTTGTTCTTCCCCTTCATCACTTGGTTCAATAACAGACAAGCTTCGCCTTCAATGTAAGATTTGGCATGTCAATTAGGTTGCACAAGTATAGCACTAAACAATGACATTAATTTTCTGATGAAAGTGGCAAAATACAGGATAAAAGTTGTGAAATATCCTTATCTTACCTCAATGGGATATTGTGGTGCACATACGGATTGGAAGTCTTGTCTCCATTTGTGCAGTTCACTAAAATCAAGCAACATTACCGTACAAGTAGCACAACATATGAAAGCACACTGCAGAATCATGTGAAAGAAGGCTAGTACTGACCTCTCATGACGCGGAATTCAAACAACTCACAAGAAGAAGATCTGAACAAATTTGCCAACACGGATAGGAAGTAAGATCTCCTCTTGTGCAGTTCCACTAAGATCAAGCAATAAACCAATGTTGTCGGTGTGACATTTTGGTTGAACTGCACAAAACACTCTTAAAACAAAAGTGTTTTGTGCAGTGCAACAAAAGTTCACAATGGCAACAAGGTGAAGTAGATAACCCTGTTTACACAGAGGTGCAAAGGAAACAACTAGTGGTCAATAACGGTGGATGACACAGAAGCCAACAAAAAGAAGCATCTACCTTACCTAAATGGGAAGGAAAGCAAGACAGTAGCATTTCTCAAACGGGGGCATTGATTAATATTAACAGAGAGATTATATTAACAATAAAATTCGTTAAACATGTAATTTGCTTTTAACTGTGGCATTGCATCAATTTTCCAGCGGCATTATTAGAGGATGCTTGTTTACAGGGACATTTTGGTGGAGGGACTAAAAAACTCCATGTCAGTCACATCTAAACCAAACAGGAGGGACTTTTAGGGACTAAAAGTGGGCATTTGGGACTAAAGAAAGAAGACCCCGAGGGAGAGTCTTTTTGGGACTTTTTCCAACAGTTGCCCCTGCCACGCATCGCACCTTGTCTCTATTAGTTCATTACTAGGGGTAACATGGTCTTTTAGCATGTCATTTAATAACCTCTAGTCCATGTTTAGTCCCTGGAACCAAGCAGGTAGGGACTAGGGAGTTTTTAACCAAACAGGGCCATAGATTAACAACAGCTAAAGAGTTGCACGAGACAGTGGACGCTCCAGCACCATGTACATCTACCGATGTACTGGGGTGATGCACAGTCTGTTGCAACAAAGAACAAACAACCAAGGAGCATATTTGTGTTGGTCCTAGTTTTGTTATCTTTAGACACCTTTCCCTATGTGAGCGCAGCAAATCTAGTCCTGCTCAAACTCTACAGCCTTGTCCCCCAAAACAAAAGATCAGTTCGTTACAGATGTGCGTACTGTGTTTGTCATTGTTTTCCCTTTTTGACGAACGTAGGTGCTGGATAGCCAGTCTGTACTAGTACTTTCCCCACTTCCTTTCCTCTGTGAACCACATCCTAGATTTATGCTATACAACTTTCCCCCATTCCTGTCCTCTTTGAACCACGTCTTAGATTCATACGATACAACTTTCCCCACTACTTTCCCCCTTCCTTTCCTTTTTGAACCACGTCCTAGATTCATGCTATACAACTTTTCACTACTAGGAAAAGGGCTATAGATAATATAGACACTAATGGCGCACCACACATGTGGTGCGCCACTACTATATACTAATGGCGCACCATGTGTTGGTATGCCATTAGTGTCCAAATACTAATGGCGCACCACATCCACCGTGCACCACTACTAACAATTTTTTTTCAAAACTAGTAATTGCGCACCAGGGGATAGTGCGCCATTACTGGCGCACCACACCCTCGGTGCGCCACTACTAACAATTTTTCTTTATTTTTTTCAAAACTAGTAATGGCGCACGAGGGGACAGTGCGCCATTACTAGTTTTAACTAGTAATGGCGCACCACACCCTCGGTGCGCCAGTACTAACAATTTTTTTTCACTTTTTTTTTCAAAGTTAGTAATGGCGCACCGTGGATATGGTGCGCCATTGCTAGTTAAACTAGTAATGGCGCACCACACCCACGGTGCACCATTACTAACTTTGCCCAAAAATCCCACTGAATGCACACCCCCCATGGACCGCCTTTACAGTTTAAAAAATAATAAAAGAAAATGATGGAAATGTCAAAAAATAAAATAAAATAAGTTTCACATGTGATATGTGGTCTAGTTGTTGGGAAAATTTACAAATATGAATTTCGACTTTATTTGCAAAATCTCTCTGGAATTTGTAAAATGGGCATAACTTTTGCATCCGAACTCGGATTAAAAAGTTTTATATATGAAAAATCATCTACTCGAAAAGTTACATACAAATTGAACCGAGGAAACGTTGTTCAACATCTTCAAAATCCCCAAAAACCTAACAGAACGAAAGATACGGGGCTTTTAAGATCTAGAGGGGGAAAATGAAAAAAAATCAAACTTACTAGTGGCGCACCATTTGCTAGGTGCGCCACTAGTAACAGAAAAAAATTGGTTTCAAAAAAACTTTTTTTTTGGATTTTTTTCAAAATATGATATGTAATATGACCGGGAAGTTTGAAATATTTTTTCAAAATTTCATCACACTCATGAACATGAACAAAGTCCTAGACATCAACAAGGTTTAATAGGATTGATATGATAGATATATCAACAAGTGCCTGTGAAGTGAGTTGGTGCTGGGGTTGGATAGAACTGGAGTAGTGTGAGGATGGGTGACCTTTCGGGAAGTTTGACCACGGAGTGCGATTTGACTTGAGATTAAGCATATTGACCCGAGATTAAGCCATAGTGACCAAAGATTAAGAAAAAAATGAAAAAAGAAAATTGAAAAATTTTGAAAAAAATATTTCTGAATTTTTTTTGAAAAAAATGTTAGTAATGGCGCACTTCTATGTGGTGCGCCATTACTAAGTCAGATAGTAATGGCGCACCGTGTGATGTACTAATGGCGCACTGCCTGGTGCGCCATTAGTATACCAGATACTAATGGCGCACCTGTGGTGCGCCATTAGTAGAAAATTCTAATGGCGTGATGCTAGTGGCGCACCTGTAGTGCGCCATTAGTAGGCAAAACAGGTGCGCCACTAGCATGCCTTTTCCTAGTAGTGTTTCCCACTACTTTCCCCCATTCCTTTCCTCTTTGAACCACATCCTAGATTCATGGTATAAAACTTTCCCTAGTACTTTCCTGTTTGATCCAATACCTAGATTCGAGTGCAGAAGCGGAAAAAGCCCACATGCAGCTAGAGCAATGCATGTGGAATAAGTAAATTATACCTTAAGGTTCTTGGGGTGTGGTTCGGTGGGCGACCGGAGGCCGTTTGAACCACACTATGTACGACGGCAAAGAAGAAGGGGTCGGAGGCCCTCCCGCGCCGCCGCTGGGTGAAAGTGAACAGCTGCACCGGTAGTGGATTCCCTCCCTCGCCGACGGCGACAGCGTTAAGCCTCCTTCCCTTCCCGGCGGACGGATCCTGCCGGCTCTTTGACCAGCAGTGAGGGGAGAGAGAGAGAGGCCAACGAAGTCTTATTTAGATCTGGAGAGGGTTAGAGAGTGTGAAGAGAGCAACTACAAGCAGACCAGCAGTGAGGGGAGAGAGAGAGAGGCCAACGAAGTCTTGTTTAGATCTGGAGAGGGTGAGTGAGTGTGAAGAGAGCAACTATAAGCACTAAGGCTCTAGCATGTATATATATACTGGAGAGAGTGTGAAGAGTGCATACCCTAGAAAACAAGCGCCGAGGCTGCAGCTTATACGTGATGAGGTGATTATACGGTCAGTACGAGATCATATAGCTCCGTATCCATCCATTTTGACCAGTCAAAGAATCCTCCTGGCACGAATTATGCTCAAGTGTAGTTATCGAACCCGAGACCTCAAGTTTGATGAGCGAATAGGCTAACCAGCTACACAACCCTCCCGTTATGTTCAACGAGAGGAAAATAACCTTTTATACATTCCTGCATTCGTGTGACAAGCATGTCGTGCTTTATTTTGTGTGGGAGTCATTGGGATTTAAATCATAATCGTGTCATGTGGCTTTGGTGGTAAGACTATCCACAGTGGTGCAGAAATAATGCAGCCTTAGTCACCTTACCTCTCTCCATGTAGTATGTTGGGTCCCACCAGTCAGAGGGCAAAACAAAAAAATTAATAAGAAAAATTAAAAGCGCCAGCGGTGTATCTTACCTCACACATCTTGCTACTGCTCGGGAACACTGTCCAATTGATGCCTATGTTCGCTCACGTACTATTTTAAGTGAATCCTTATTATAACATGCACACAATTTTGGGCACTTGTATTCGACCTAAGTCAGTGTGCCACCGTATCTCGTACGACTCCCTCCGTCTAGGTGTAATAAGTCACGTTAGAAGGTGCAGCGGGACCAAGGTGCAAGCAGATTGGAGGAGAAGGAGATACTTGACCGGTCATTCTTCCAATCAAAGCCTTGATTTCTTTCTCTAAACGCAACAATTAATCCAAACAACTAAGAGATGCCATTTTAGCTACCATGCAGGGCCACGTATTAACTCACATGCAAACCGACTTTGATTTCTTTACTGATCAACGCGTAGTTGCGCTCCATGCATTGGGTTTCCGGGGGAGATAACAAGGCAGAGTAAGGAGCGTTTTGTTACATTGCTTAGGCTAGTCATAGTGGTGAGTAACTTGGACTAGTAGAACATGCATATGTTACTAGTCTATGTTACTACTACGCGAAGTTTGCCGGCGGAAGCGAGCCGATCTGGCTCTCCTGAGCTAGCAAGGTTTTTTAGCCCACCCAAGCTAGCTGGCCCACAAAAGCTAACATATTTTGACAGTTACAAACGCCTAACCTTGCCCGGCTATGCTATAAGCTGTTCTTGCTAAGGATCCAAACTCTCCTAAGTAACAACGCTCGCTAGCAACGAGGCCAGGAGGGGATTGAGATGCGAAGTTAATGGACGGCGCCTAAACATTTTGGGAATATCTGATTTCCGTAGGATGACTTAACACCTAGACGGAGGGAGTACTACTCCTCAGTCCAGGTTTGATGGAATATTCGTCACCTCTTCTCTTCTTGTACGTACTCCATTTGTATCTCACTTCCTGTGGCTTCGCACTCGCACGATTTTCCTATTCTATGAACCTGTGTGTGCATGTATGTGTGCGTGTGTGTGTTTAACAACATGTGTGTGTTAGAGAGAGCGACAGATCGACCTACTCCTACAGAGAGATGGTGTGTAGTGTACGATTTTAGCCCCCAGAGTCGGTGCATCCTCTCGTTTCCGGGCGTCCGGTAGGGACAGGCGGACAGCTGCCACGCCCGCTCCTGACCAGCCTGGCCCACCCAAAGCCCCTCCATCGCCCGTGCGCGCTTCCCGCCCAAAACGGTCAGTGCCGCATTCATGCCCGGGCAGAGCGGACGCGACCTCTCACTGGCGCCTGCGTTGAAGGGAGAAGCGGATTCAAGAGTGATGGTTGCTTCGTCCGTCCAACTTACTGCTGGGTCTATGTGATTTGACGGCTCATTGGTCATTATTACTGAGGTGGTAGGACTGCTGGATGTCCCACGCTTTCGGCGAAAGGAGGTACTACTAGATTACAATTTTCTCCATTCTTACGGCGGAGGAGTGCAAGAGCAGTGAAAACACGCAGGCTCAGTGATTACATGGCCCACCTCACACTATCACCATATTTTCTGGACACCGTGCGACACCTAACTCTTTACATAGTACTCCCTCCGTTCCTAAATATAAGTCTTTGTAGAGATTCCACTAGGTGGACTACATACGGAACAAAATGAATGAATCTACACTTAAAATGCATCTATATACATCCGTATGTGGTTCATGGTGAAATCTCTACAAAGACTTATATTTAGGAACGGAGGAAGTACTTGTATAGTACGTACTATAATTTATCAGCGAGATAGTACAATGCTATGAACCTTCCAGCTTCTGTCACATTTATCTTGCGTCCAAGGTTGCCCGTTGCAACATTTCATCAAATACAAAGGAGACTAACATCCATGCTATTGCATCTCAATGATTGACAGATCATAGCAAATATGTACTCCCTTCGTTCCAAAATAAGTGTCTCAACTTTATGCTACATACGGAGCAAAATGAGTGAATCTACACTCTAAAATACGTCTATATACATCAGTGTTTGGCGTATGTACTAGTAGTTCATATTGAAATCTACTAAAGGACATATATATTCCAAACAATATGATAATCTCACTAACCAAGGTAGTAGGGACGAGGAGTAAACGGAGGGAGTAGTAAAATTTTCTCCTCGTCCTGCAAGCCACCGCGCGCGTGGGCGAGGGAGCGGGCGTAAGGCGTACAGTACTACTACTACTCATGCAGTCCCTAGCCATTGAAACAGAGACAGTTAAAGAAAAAATGATCCATGCAGTCCCTAGCCCTTGAACCGTAAACCCTAACCAGGCTTTAATTTGCTAGCAACGTTGGCGCTTCCTAAGAAATGAAGTTTGCAACCCTTTGACCATCGTATCATTTTGTGCAGTTTCACCAAAATCGAGATGAGCATCCATGTGGCAAAGAAATTGAAGAAGCATGATTAGATTAAGATTACCGGGACTAGTTGATGAGACATAAACTCATCACAAATACAGTACGTAGAAGCCAGTAGAGGTATGTGCGGGGCAAAGAAGTAGAGAAATATCCACATGGAGTGATGTGGGCAGCTGGAGTAGTGGTGCAAGCCGGCTGTAAAGGGCGTTGTAACTGAGGGATGTCGGGACGTAGCTCAACCTAGAGGAGGGCGGCGGGAGGAGGCGACTACCCATGTCACGGCAGTGAGCAATGGACGAAGGCAACCTCACCAGCTTTGTGAGAGAGAATGGAGAGGACCCCTGATCGGGACGTGCCGACAGTGGGTTTTCGCCGTCGGCGACGGCGACCGCATCTACACTAAGCATCCACCCCTTCCCCCAGCGGACGTGATTCGCCAGGATGTTAGAGATGTGGCCACAGTGGTTTTGTGCGAGAGAGTGTGAAAACTGAAGAGAGCAACCCCAGCAAGCAACCGTGTAGGCTCGTCCTGCCTATGTATATACTGGAGTGGTTTCCTTTTCTCTCCATATGAACCTATTTATATTGCGTATGTGCCACTGAAAAAAAAACTTTATTTATAAATGACGCGGAACCTACTACTCGTTCTCCTATAAACCTTGCGCTTGGCATCTCCAAACTATTAACCTTGCGATTGGCTCTTCGCCTCTTCGGGAAGTCGAGCAATAGTGGTACTGCAGTATATATCGTTCTGGCTATATGAGACCGAATGAATTGCTGCACGTCCACCACATGGCGAGGGTCGAGGGGCGAGGGAGAGTGCGTACTATTACGTCCGTTTCAATATGGACTACATACGGAGCAAAATGAGTGAATCTACACTCTAAAATACATCTATATACATCAGTGTTTGGAGTATGTACTAGTAGTTCATATTGAAATCTACTAAAGGACATATATTCCAAACAATATCATAATCTCTCTAACCAAGGTAGGGACGAGGATTAAACGGAGGGAGTACCAGTAAAATTTTCTCCTCGTCCTGCGAGCCACCGCGCGCGTGGGCGAGGGAGCGGGCGTAAGGCGTAGTAAGCAACCTTCACCTCATCCTGCGAGCCACCGCGCCCGTGGGCGGGGGAGACGGTGTGCTAAGCAAGCTTCTCCTCGGTCTGCGAGTTGACAGGACACATCAAAAGTACTCCAGTGTATAGAGCCTTGCCTCTAAGGTAGGCCCCACATGGTTTGCCTCTTTTTTAACATAATGCGTCAAGTTGCAATTTGTTTGTTCACCCGTGGTAGGCGATCCTCCCTCCATCTAGTGGACAACCAGTACACATGTCAAGTTACCACGTGGGCTGCCTTTTCGTACAGAAATGAGCTCCACCGTGTACCCGCGTGGGTGTGGTTGGGAAAGAGACGGGAGTACGTGCGCCGTGCGTGCACCTCTTCTCTTTGTGCACGCCCCCCACCTACGTGGGTGTGTATGAGAGATACAAACCTAGACAAATGGCTTGTGCATTCGTGAGTGTTTTTTGTTTGGGGGGGGGAGGTTGATTTCGTGAATGTATTTGTGGGAATATGTGTCGATGACATCTCAAACAAATTTTTACATGCAATGTGTGTGAAATGGAGGCCTATCCATATCATATATAGAGGGCCGGGCGATCCACGAGAAGAGAGGGAGGGGTCATAGATATTGATAGAGTCGAAGAGAGGATCAAGTGGGTGGGTGCGAGATCGATGAAGAGAGCCATCGAAATTGTGTGTGTGTGCAAGTCAAAGATATAGGGCGACTGACCTAGCTACCGGAACGTCAGAGGGCACAGGTCAAGTTTGTGTGTGGCAGGGAGACATGACTAGAGCGCTCGATGTATCGGTGTGTGTGTGTGCGAGGGGGTGGGGGGAGGGGTAGGCAGAGGCCTAACTATAGAGGTAGAACGACTCGTATATGTGTTGAGAAGGAGAGACCCAGCTATGTCTTGAGGGAGATCGGTCAACGTCCATACGTAACTGAAGGACGGGAAATAGGATTGGATAGAGAGAGAGAGAGAAGAGAGAGAGGGAGGGAGAGGGGTAGAGTGCTGGATGGGTGATGGAGTTGCTTCTCAAAGATGGTGGGAGAGGCCTACTAGACAAACTGAGGGTGGAACTGCAATATTATCAATAAGCGTGGGGATGTGTTTCTGTGTGTGCCTGTGCGTGATAGATCTGTCGGGACACATCCATGGATGATGAAGGGGAACCATGTGTTTGGTAAGCAAACCTAACTAAATCGGTAGATCAATTGTTGTTTGTCGGAGGAAGGGAGAGACACAACTAATGAGGTAGATCGATCGACGCGTGGGGGAAATGAGTTATAAGGACCTAGCTAGCTATATGTATAGCGGGAGATCGGTCGGTGTACGTCCATTTGTAAGAGGCAAATAAGGCTCGACGAGACGGATAGCCAGAGAGAATGGAGCTAGGAGGTGGTGCGAGAGGCCCAACTACTAGCTAGATAGGGGGAGGAGTGTGCGGTTGTGAGATCGATGAAAAGAGGGGCGAGAGTTTACACATGTGTGGGACCGTATGAGAGACACGAGGCAAGGACACATAAAGGAGGAGATTGAAGGTGCGTGTGTATGTTGTAGGTAGACATCGGTGGAGAGGTTTATCAATCGGTGTGTGTGGGAAAGGAGTTGTGGAGACTGTGGGAGAACGACCTAAAGAAAAAAATGAATGTGCGCGATGGATAGAATGCCGAGGGAGGGGGAGGGCGAGGAGGGCGTGTGCATGCACGAGAGAAAGTTAGTGGTAGCTACAAAGGTTAGAGGATTGTGTGGTTGTAAGAGACTAACAAAGATCATAATTTGATATGAAAGTGGATTCATATATTTGAACAGGAGATCATAGTGTTTTAAACATATGCATGCATGAATATAGCGGTGATACGCGTGTTGTGGTTTTGCACATGTTATACCATAATGTCATAATGCATGGCGTTTGCAACTCACAGCTAAATGTCGAGCAATCTAAACCATACTATACATCGAACAATCTCACATTTTATTTGAATTTGTGATAATGTGTGGCGTTTGCAGCTTACAACTAAATATCAAACAATCTAAATAATACTATATATCGAACATTCTCACATTTTATTTGAATTTTTGGTAATGTGTGGTGTTTGCAACTCACATCTAAATACTTGTAGGCGTAGGGGGCGGGGCACCATACATAATGTGAAAAACACATTATACATATGAGACATGGTTTAGTTTGTGAAGATCTAGCTAGAGCTTGAAATGTACTATGATTTGAAATCAACATAAAGTGGATTCAAAAAATCGAGTTCGAGTTCATATAGTACACATAGTTCATATGTAACTCGAGACTAATCATGTGGTGTGCTGTGAAGGTAATACACAAACGATGGTTTAACTGGACAATAATGACGATTGTAGATCTTATTAAAACAGAGAAATGAATTCAAATGCTTTGACTTCACAACAATCATTATTGTAGATCTTATTCAAATAGAGAAACGAATTCAAATTTAGTTAATATTGAAGCGGTAGTATATACGTTTGGAATGCACTAAAACGTTCATTTGAGTACTAGGTTGCATGCATTATACACGTAGCAAAATATTTTAATTGAACATAACACGAATTCAAAGTTTTGAATGACATTCGTAGTGCGAATTGATTTGGTACAGTACACGTTAGGCTTGTCCGGAAATTTCAACCCGCGCCTTGTTAGCCCGAAATATTTAAGATATATCTTTGTCTTGTTGTGCTCCGACAACTCCCTCCATCTCAACCCGCACCTTGCTATTCCAAAATTACAACGCGCGCGAAAACTCCCACCTCCTGTGAAATCCCGACACGTGAAATGCCCGTGATACCCCTGAACCGAAAGAACCGCCTCAAATCAGTGGGGGTACTTTCATAACTTACCCCACATTTCGGACAAGCGCGTCCCTAAGCCATGGTTCCCCACTCCCATCCCATCTGCCCACCCATTCGTACACCGAGGCCGGGAAAACCCGCGAAGCCCCACACCCTCCTCCGTTCGCCACCCAGCCGGAGCCTCTTCCCCGACGATGTCGTCCACAGCAACACCTCGACGTCCCACATCCACCGTACCGGATGAGGATACGTCGTTGATCTGGTCGTCCCGCCGGTTCAGCCACCCCGTCCTCCACCTCCAAGGAGCTGCCCCGATGTTCCCCTCGTCTTTTGCGCCACCTCCATTCCCACACCGCCGTCTTCACCTGCACCACCGAAAGAGCATCATCATCACCGTTTCCTCGGATGAAGCTGCGGCCTAATTGGCGCCACCAAAGAGGTTGTACACTAATCGTCGCATTTTCTTCTTGATCCGATCTCACGGTGCTACCGGTGCTCGGTCCCGAGCTGACACGGCGCGGCTCCATCCACGGCGGCATCGCCGGCCACTTCCTCCACGGTGTCGCTCCCTCGGCGGCGATGTCCACATCAGTAGGAGCTGCTGCTGCTTTAACTCTCGCTCGCGTTGCTACTCTGCTCTTGCTCTCGGTCCCCTACCTGGTCTGCTCTTCCTCTTGTTCTTGCTCGCGCTGCTGCTCTCGCTCTTGCTCTTGCTTGCGATGCTGCTCCGATTTAGCTACACTTCAGTCGACTGTATCGACTTTTGGGCCAGTCGATTTTCAGGGCGTGGGGGGCTCTCCGGAGTTAAGGAAGAACCAGCCGCAGCGGGGAGGGGGGCTCGCCGGAGAGGTACCCCACTATCTATCTTAGGGTTC